>NC_025697.1:23307806-23308368 GCF_000633955.1 Camelina sativa | reverse complement strand
GTTGCCACTTTGGTTTCGTTGTTAATCGAAAACGCAGCTAGAATTCAAACAACCGTCGAAGCTGTCGATGAACTGGCGAATCTTGCAGATTTCGAACAGGACTTTAAAAAGAAAACTGGTGACAACAACACTAAGCAACCACCACTAAGTTCTTAAATCACTTTCAATTACATATTGAAAACTCAACATACATGAAGATTTTAAGCGGAGTTTTCATGTATATATAAGCTTTTTAGTATATGAGTTTGCTCCTTTCCGTAACTGGTTTCAAGGCCACAAAGCAAGTTATAGAACTAAATCTTGATAATACTGGAATCCACTTTTTTACAGTGTCACCATAGCAAAAAAGAAATGAGATCGAGGGGAAACTAAGAAGGATCATGACTACGCAGTGGCCAGTCTTATGTACTTATCCATGAACATAATAGAATCTATGTTCACCTGGAGACGCTAGTGTCAAAAGCTTTCCTTTTTCTCTTGAGGGTTTTAAAGCCAAGGTTCAGAGCCAAATCCTCAACGGGAACCTTGATCACATCGTTTCTAACACCGATATCAGTAGCAT
>NC_025697.1:23306326-23307400 GCF_000633955.1 Camelina sativa | reverse complement strand
CATTAAAAGTTTTATGTTATTCAAGTAAAACAAAAGAATCTTGGATTGTTAATGAATTCAAATTTTATGTTATTGGTTTAGGATTTTATATCATTTCCTTCATAACAAAAGTCATGAAAACTCTTTCATCAAATAGAAAGATTTTACAAGATTAGAAAAAACAAATCATCAAGATTTTAAAAAACTTCCTAAACAATCTCTTAGAATCTTTCATTTTTAACTTTCAATTATCTATAATTCTATCAATCAGCAAGAACATAAAGTCATTAAAATTCTTTCTAAATCCTAAACCAATACCTCCCCCTAAGTCATTGTCATCATCTATTGCATTGATTAAAAATACCTATACAGTATTGTTTGGTTGAACTTGTTAAAAGTAAAGATTTTTTCATCTACTTATTTTAGTTAAAACATCCTATATTTTGAAACGGAGGGAGTACTAATTATGTTTACAATCATTGATTATAATTTATATATTGCCTTTGCCGGTTAGAAGACTTGTGTGATAGGCATATACTCCATCTGTCTCATAAAGATTGATGTTTTAAAATATTTTTTTGTCTCAGATGTTTTGTAAACTTCAAGAAGTAATCATTCAAAATATTTGAAATTTTGAATTGTTATTGGTTTAAAATTAAATAATATCTCTTTAGTCAAAGAAAAAAATATATTTAAACTCAGTAATCATTGTTTTCTTAAAATGTATAAAAGCTTCTAAACATTAATCTTTATGAGACAAAGAGAGNGGTGCTAACGGAATCTTTTGACGGCGTTAACTGTTAGATGACGACGATCACTGTGGAGGGTAATATGGTAATTTGAAACACGCGTGTTTAAATGGGTTTTTGTAACAAAGGTGTTATGGACTCTTATTATGTTTTAAAAAAATCTGCTCAACGGCCCAAAAATCGATTTGGCGCTTTAAATTAAAGGGGAGGTATTGGTTTAGGATTTAGAATGAATTTTAATAACTTTAAAAGTTAGGTAAAATATGTTGTTATTCAATCAAGACTTTTAAAAACTCTTTAAAAATTTGGTGTTATTGGTTGTGGATTTGTAAAAAGTTATTTAAAA
>NC_025697.1:23261325-23302321 GCF_000633955.1 Camelina sativa | reverse complement strand
TTAGGTAAAATATGTTGTTATTCAATCAAGACTTTTAAAAACTCTTTAAAAATTTGGTGTTATTGGTTGTGGATTTGTAAAAAGTTATCTAAAATCTTGATAAATCTAGTGTTATTGGATTAAGAGTTTTATAAAGTCATTAAAAGTTTTATGTTATTCAAGTAAAACAAAAGAATCTTGGATTGTTAATGAATTCAAATTTTATGTTATTGGTTTAGGATTTTATATCATTTCCTTCATAACAAAAGTCATGAAAACTCTTTCATCAAATAGAAAGATTTTACAAGATTAGAAAAAACAAATCATCAAGATTTTAAAAAACTTCCTAAACAATCTCTTAGAATCTTTCATTTTTAACTTTCAATTATCTATAATTCTATCAATCAGCAAGAACATAAAGTCATTAAAATTCTTTCTAAATCCTAAACCAATACCTCCCCCTAAGTCATTGTCATCATCTATTGCATTGATTAAAAATACCTATACAGTATTGTTTGGTTGAACTTGTTAAAAGTAAAGATTTTTTCATCTACTTATTTTAGTTAAAACATCCTATATTTTGAAACGGAGGGAGTACTAATTATGTTTACAATCATTGATTATAATTTATATATTGCCTTTGCCGGTTAGAAGACTTGTGTGATAGGCATATACTCCATCTGTCTCATAAAGATTGATGTTTTAAAATATTTTTTTGTCTCAGATGTTTTGTAAACTTCAAGAAGTAATCATTCAAAATATTTGAAATTTTGAATTGTTATTGGTTTAAAATTAAATAATATCTCTTTAGTCAAAGAAAAAAATATATTTAAACTCAGTAATCATTGTTTTCTTAAAATGTATAAAAGCTTCTAAACATTAATCTTTATGAGACAAAGAGAGTATAAAATACTAAACTAATCTAAAAATTGCATAGAAACTTGAAAACATCATATATTATAAAATAAAAAAGCTATATAAAACATCTTATATTTTGAAACGGAGGGAGTATAATAAAGCTATATTGGTTAACTAGCAATTGACCTGCGCGGTAGTTACATTAAGATGTATTCCAGATTTTGTTGTGTATTTTATTTTTTTTGTTACGTAAATTCATCTTTACGTTTATTTTTGTATTTGATTTTGGTTGTTTATGTTGTTTTGTTGAATATTTTTTTTTATAAAAAAGAAGGGTTTGAGCAAGTATAATTTAGTTTGCTGTTTATTTTTTACACATAATAACAACTACAATATGTTCCCGATTCTGAACATGCCGTCGTCCGTTGTGGAATGGGATATAACCATTGTTAAAAATTAATATATAATGGTAGATGAAATTAATTTAAATATATTTATATTTATTAAATATTTGAATGAAAACTTAAATGAAAGAGACCGATACATAAGTTTTAAATAGAACTGCAGTTACTGAATCTATGTATGCCATTTTATATAGCTGTTTCAAATAGTTTTTTTTCCTTTTTTATTATAACGTCTACTAATTATGTCAGTTTAAAGTGAATGCATTGACTAAATTTATGCATACCATTTTTAAAGTGAATGTATTAATATTCTGCAATATCTCTATTATATTTATTAGTAACAAAAATGTCGTAACGCTTAGTATCTGATTTCTGCCTATAAAAGAAAGAGATACATGTCATTTGTGAAGATATCTTCTTCAGTTTTTTTTCCCAAAAAGATTTATAACATTTTTCACAAGAAATGGGTGAATATGATAGAGTGAAAGATCTACATTCGTGGAGATCTAACTGGAAGATTCAAGTGAAAGTATTAAGGAAGTGGAGGAAGGTTACTCAGGACGATGCAACGATTCAACTAATTTTGTGTGATGCATTTGTAAGTATATTGATATTTACCTGTTAATATTTTTAGATTAGTTTAACAATTAGCAACATATGTTTCAGCAATTGTTTTTTGTTCATTTGATATAGGGTGACAAGATTGAAACAACGATTACTGAAGATATGTTCGAAACATTTGATCATGAAATAGAAGAAAATGATTGGAAAGTATTTTCTACTTTTTCTGTCTGTTTCAATGACCGGAGGTTTAAGCACACTGATTGTGATTACAATATCATTCTCATCAATGAAACCATTGTTGAGAAATCAGCAGTGACTTCCAACAATCACTTTTTTGAACTTGAAACGTTTGATAGACTTTTTGAAAGATATCATGCTGTGAGAAATCTCCCAGTACGTATTTTTACATTCTTATATTTTTTTCCTTGTTGTAATCAATAATTTTATACAAATAATCTGTTTTTAACAGACATAATGGGTGAAGTCGTGAATGTGGAACCTCTTTTTAATCTACATGATCCAAATGCGGAGATGCCACATGAGATGATTAGGATCTTACGGTTTTCTTTAAGAGATTTGAGGTTTGTTAACTTTCTCACTGATTTTGCGCACATGAATTTCTTGATGTGCTTAAATTAATCTCATACTAAGGCATGTTTTGGTGTAAACTATAGTGGACTTGACATACCATGTTTGGCATATAATGACTTGGCCGATAATTTTTACAACAATTGGTGGAGCACAGGATGTTATCATGTTGTTGCAGTCCTCCAATTTTGGCATGTCAAATACCAAAGTGGAGGTAATATAATAAAACTTTATGATTAATATTATGCTACATTAGTATTTAGGTCTATATTAAATGATAAACCAGCTGAATGTTTATAATACAACTGGTAACGATAATGTACATTAGTATTTAGAGGTATATTTGATAGTAAATCAACCTAATTTTTATAATACTTTTTGTAATCATTTAAGCTTATATACTTATTGTAATTTTAGGTATAAGAATGGAAATGTATTCTACACCAGGGGTTTCAAATATTTATTTTAAACCAGCAATTGCAGAGGTGGAAGATTTTCAGAGGAGGTAAGTTTATACTTTCATTTCTAGTATATGATATAAATAATGAAAGAACAACTGTTTAAATTTGTACGAAACTATTTTGCAGGCTTGAGTACAACCAAAGTTCTGAAGATGATGAAAGTGATTGAGGAAATAGTGGTTTTAAAATTTCAATAAGACACATGTGGTGTCCTCCTCTTTAATTTTAAAGATTTGAAAGTTAAAGTTTTCTTTAAAGACTTTTGTTTGCATTTTTATGTTTGTGGTTCAAGATAAATGTGCCGTTATTTGAAGACTCCAACCTAATTAATTTTAATATTTTAGGGGGAGGTATTGGTTTAGGATTTAGAAAGAATTTTAATGACTTTAAAAGTTAGGTAAAATATGTTGTTATTCAATCAAGACTTTTAAAAACTCTTTAAAAATTTGGTGTTATTGGTTGTGGATTTGTAAAAAGTTATCTAAAATCTTGATAAATCTAGTGTTATTGGATTAAGAGTTTTATAAAGTCATTAAAAGTTTTATGTTATTCAAGTAAAACAAAAGAATCTTGGATTGTTAATGAATTCAAATTTTATGTTATTGGTTTAGGATTTTATATCATTTCCTTCATAACAAAAGTCATGAAAACTCTTTCATCAAATAGAAAGATTTTACAAGATTAGAAAAAACAAATCATCAAGATTTTAAAAAACTTCCTAAACAATCTCTTAGAATCCTTCATTTTTAACTTTCAATTTTCTATGATTCTAACAATCAGCAAGAACATAAAATCATTAAAATTCTTTCTAAATCATAAACCAATACCTCCCCCTTAATTTCTTTCATCTTCTTCTTCTTCTTCTTTTCCTCTATATATCAAATCTTTTTACGTTTCTTCTTGGTATAGGTCTCCGCGAATAATTCCAATCTTCAGATCATATATTAGATTTGCGTCTTACCTAATTTCACAAGCCAATAAACCTTAATTTAGTGATCTCTACCTGATTCGATAAAAGTTGCGTTTTTTTTCCTTCTGCTAAAATTTAGTTTTCCATGAAGAAGGTTCTTAATCGAGGTTTTAAGCCTGCTAAATGGTAAAATTATATTATGGGTTTCTCTTCTTTTCCATTCTATCTTCTTACTTTTTCAAATTATGTTTCAACAACATCTTTAGATTCTATTTATGTCTGATTTTTTTTTGTATTTGTTCATCGGTTGTCTTTTGGTTTTGATTTATGTATTTGGTTGTTGTTGATTTATTGAATTTATACAATGCAGCAAGACAGCTATGCAAATGGCGAATTCACGGCTCAAGATACTGAAGAACAAAAAGGAGATTCAGATTAAACAACTTAGGAGAGAATAAGCACAATTTCTCGAGTCTGGACATACCCCTATTGCTCGAATTCGGGCAAACCAATCTTATAAATTGTAAATTTTGGGAATGTGGCAAGTTTTTTAAAAGTATTATAGAATCTGAGTTTCACTTGTTTGTTTGTTGATGGAAATTGGGAATGTGGTTTGTGTTTTTTATTCTCTCAGGTGGAACATGTGGTTAGGGAAGAGAAGAGAAAGGCAGTTTATGAGCTTATTGGCATATATTGTGAACTTATTGTTGTTCGTTTGGGTGTTATCGAATCTCAAAAGTAAGAAAGATTTGAACTTTGACAACTCTTCATTGCTGTTGTGTTTGTTTATCTTAATGTATTGATGTTTGTGATATCATATACTTCAGTAACTGTCCCATTGATTTGAAAGAAACTGTCTCGAATGTCTTATTTGCTTCCCAGAGGTTATCATCAGATGTCTCTGAGATCTCTGAAGCATTTCACAACCAAGTACGGGAAGGATTTTGTTTCATCTGCTATTGAGTTGCGTCCAGATTCTGGTGTGAGTCACCTGGTAAGTGTCTGCGTCTTTTTTAATCTTTGATGGTGACTTTCTATCTATGAATCTTTTTTGATTGTGATTGTTATCTTTGTAGCTGGTGATAAAATTGACTGCCAAAGCCCCCGATGGTCCAACTAAGGTAAAAAATTTTTGTCGCAATTGCTGAGGAACATAATGTCGTTTGGGAGGCACAATCTTTTGTTAAACCAGATCATCATCTTTTGATCGTCTATGTTCTGATTTGATATGGTGGTTCCATGTTTTGTTTACTTGTTATACTTTCAGGTTTGTTCCTTGTTTGTTTTGTTTGAATTATGTTGGAGGAGTCACTATTGTTTAAGAAAGAGAAATACATAGATTGCTATTTTGAATTGTGGAATTGATTTAAGGTTGATAACATTGGTAAATCGTATTGTTGATCCTTTACCTAAATGAAAAAGACAAACTTGAGCATTTGTTTGTAGTAATAGCAGTGTGCGCATCTATTTTCCATGTCATTCACGGTGCAGTTGATAGTTGGTCCGATTGTTGCCAATGTAGTGTAGTAGCATGGTAGGTTTTGTACATTGACTCTGTGTAATGCCTTTTTGATATCTTTCCAGCATTGATCACCTCTTGCTTTGTTTTGTTTCCAGCCAAGTTTGTCAAGCCAAATTTTCTCTTCATCTGCGTCACCCCTGCACAACTTCACAATTCCATAAAGGTACATACCGTTTTCGTAACTACCTTCTGCTGCCTTCTTCAAGTGTTCGAGCCATGTCTGTGTGTTGTTCTTTTGAAAATACTCTTGGATTCCTTTGATATAGTGAGCCTCGACATTTTCACTTGCAATGCATTTCTCCATGAGGTCTTGGTATCTCGTTAGTGTTGCTAGTGGATTCATGCCTAGGGGCCTTAGGTTGATATTCTTGTAGACTCTCTGATCTTGTGCTGCTTTGGCTAGATGTGGTGATGCTTGCATAACATTTCTTACGGTTCTGCGTGAAAGCTTAGCAACCCGAGAGATTATCTCTCCAAGGATGTCTTTTGGTAGTTCTTCAAGGGAATAAGGTGTGTTTGGTAGCATTTTTTGCAAGTTGTTTGTGATTTTTAAGTTCAGAAATTTTCTTACTGTTATTTATAGGCTAGACGTGTGTTACACTTACGTTTATGTGTGTTGTAATATTTACTTTTCGCCTCCCATTTCTTTCTTTTCATTGTCTCATTGTTATTGATGGTGTAATGAGTTTTGTCGTTTCTTTTTAATTACTAATTTAGGTCATAATTGTGTGTTTAAGTTGGCTGAATGGAGTTTGGTATCAAATTTGTAGTCCTTTCATTTTTCCACCGTTTTAAACTTGTGAACAATTAGAAGTTTGTTATTAAAAGTATAATTGTAACACCTGTGGCGTATAGGTGAAATCGACTTTCTCTGTATTTTATCTTTTATAGAATAGTATTACTATTTGTTATGTCTAATTATAACACAGGTGTCTGTTTGTTAGTTTAATTTAAGTTATGCGTCTCTTATTTGTAGGATTTATTGTATGTTTTTTTATTAAATAAATAAGTAATGAACTTATTTGATTTTTAGAAAAATGGATTATACTTTACCGGTTTTTAAATATTATATGTTGATAAATGTTTTTTTATTTAAAAAGCTTGTTTAATAGTGTTTTGCTTTTTTGTTCCATTTTCCTTTTTACTGTCCTCTTTTAGTTTGTAAGATATTTTGTTTTAAAAACTAAGGTTATGCAAGAAGTAAATAAGACTATGTAGTGAAAATTGCCTATATACTGTTTTAAAAAATCCTTTTCTTATAGATCTGTTGCCCTACATACAGGGCAATTTCTCGTTTCATATAACCACGTAATAATACATTGATTGTGATAGATGTGGTTACAGTGGAGTTTGTTTATTTCATCTTCCTCTGTAAATGTTGCCAAACAAATAACACAGTTTTGAGCTTCCTCTGCTTTGGTTGGTCTTCTTTTTGATGTTTGTAGATTGGCAATGATCATCTCGATGTTTTCAATGTAGTTTGCCTGGAAGTTGTAATTCGTAACTGTCAAGTGTATAAGAAAAGTCCCATTGCTTTGAATCTCTGTTTGTAGAACAGCATTGAGAAATTGGATAAACCATGCTCTTCTTCTTCTTGCCTCGTTGACTGGTATTGCATTAGATGCTAGATGGTATAGGAGATTACCTCTGTAATGTGCCAATGTTGATTCGTCAGCGTTTCTTGGGTAAGGTATGTGGACTTGGATTTGATTTTCACCCAACTGTGGCCTTCTAATAGTGAAGAGTATTGCATTGTCGCTCTGTAGATTGGACGACAGAGTTTCATATGAGAACGTAAATTCTCGATTTTGGTATCTGACCATTTCAGCTCTGAGTTTGTAAATTTAATCTTGCTTTTTTGATAGCTTTTGGAATAAATTATGCGGTTGCTATATATATGGATTTCGTGTACTTGATTTTTTAGAGTCCTCCATTAATAAGCTTTAGTTGTGGATTGTTTTCCTCTGATTGTTCATCTGCCTGCCGTTTCTAATTTCTTCAATGGTGTAGTGGGGTTTTTATTGTGTACTTCAATTGGTTTGGAATGTTTTGTAACGAACCCTCTATAGTGGGGTAATTTGAATATATTGAATGTTTACTATTCCGTAAAGAGTGTTTTATTAGTTGTCGTCTATATAATTTGACATTTTTCTAACTGGGCCTTCCTATTTTAATTGGCCTGGGCCTATATATTTTTTTAAGACTCCAGAGTCTTTTTTACCGTTGTTTTGCGTTGTTTTTTTTTTTAAGTTGAGGTACATCTGCTTTTTGTGTAATCTCAGTGTGGACTCTTATGTTTCCACTTATTTAAAATTACCTAATACCAAAATTACGGTTAATTTTGTTTTTTTTTGTTGGTCTTGGTTTTTAAATTTGTTAAACTCGTTTTATCCACGTGATTTAAGTCTCAAGTAGTTTCTTGTTTCCAATTTTTTGTAGGAAATTATGCGTATAATTTGGGTATATTGTTTGGTGTATTTGTGCACCTATTCCTCCATTTTCAATGTATTTTACGTAATCTTATATGTTCATGTTTACTCTGTAATTATAAGGTTTTTGAAAAGTTCCTTTCAGCAGTTTGTTTACATCTTCTTCAGTTCTTCATTTATTTGGAGCTATGACCTGTTTTGCTATAGTCGTACTAACCTCTTAAGGAATATAGCTGAATTGTTTGCGTATTTAAATTGACTGTTCTCTTTATTGATGATCTTTTTATAAAAAAACAACTTAAAATAGAAATGAGAAACTCGAAATCAATGCAAGGAGTTCAAATACATTGCCTTTTATTTTAATATTTTTTTACAAACTTCCTCATCTGTTTGTAGTAATAGCACTTCTTGCACCTTGTATCCATGTCGTTAACTTTGCATATCTGGTTAGGCTTGTTGTCCCTTATGGATTGGAAGTAGCATGGTTTCTTGATGATGTGGATGCCTTCCAAAGATATTTTGATCTTCCTCCAACAACGATCAGACCTTGAAGTTGATTTTTTCATTCTAGCTTATCCAAATATTCTTTACCTATCTCTGTTTCTCTCCTGCATAACATGAGAATCCCATATAGATAAATGTCTTTATCATACAAACCTTCAGCAGAGGCTTGGAGATGATGTAGGCCGGTATTTGTGTTGTTGTGGTAGAAATACTCTTTAATGCCTTCAATGTAATGAGCTTTAGCATTACCGGATTGTAGGCATCTCTTCATAAGTGGTTGATAGTTGTTTAATGTTGCTAATGGATTCATTGCCAGGGTCTTGAGGTTAAGATTCTTGGACACTCTTTCATCCTGGCAAGCTATTGCTAGTTCATGAGAAACTTAGAAGCAATGTCGAACATCCTGACGCCCAGATTTTGCAACCCTGGATATAATGTTGCCAAGAAGATCTTGCGGTAAACTTTCTAAGACTGAATATTTTTTAGTAAGAGGCATATTTGCTTTGTTTTTTTGTTGTGTGACTTTGGGTTTTGAGTCTCTTCAGTATATTTCTTATATAGTTGAGATCACGGTGCCGTTTCATTGTTTTAACGGATCAATAAACGATAGTAATTGAATTTTTGGTGTTAATGGTCCTTGATTACTGTCATGATAGTGGGGGTGGTGGGGAGTCGAAGCGTAATTGATGTTTGAGGAGGGTTTGTAAGTATAATTGATTTGCCGTTTTAAAATCTGTTTTCTTATTTTCATCTCTATTATATTCTGATGCATGTGGTTACTTCTAAGTGGGCCTTTTGCTCACTTTGTATGAATCAGTTTTCCATTTCATATAATGCCTCTTTTCGTTAAGCCCATTATTTTTGTGTTCTCTGAACTTTGTTATTATGTTTTAAATGTGTTTTTAAATTCTATGATCAGTTTGATATGTGTATAATGAAGAAGTTGACCATTTTTATTGAAAAGAAAATTGTTTTTTGAAAAGAAAATATGTCTTTCTTTCAATAACAGGATTACATAGTGGTTTTCGTAGTTAAATGCAACTTGGTAGTTGTTTTTTTGCTTGATCACTATGCTCCTCTCCATTGTCCTGAGAAGAAATATAGACCAGAGTTAGTATCTTGTGTTCCTTTTTAAAACAGAAGCTTTATAAGAATAGTTGAAGTCATTGTACATGTCCTATTTGTGTATAAATGAGGATCAGTTAGGACTATACCTCTTTAAGTGTTTATGTTATTAAAGACTTCTTTGTAGACAATATTCATAACCCCTGCGGTACCATCTTTCTCTGATGATGCATCTAGTATTTTCAAACATGTATTCGATGTTACACATGATAGAGCCACATACAACTGTCCGTCTGTGAACACAGATTGTGGTAAGTAAAGAGCGACTTGTTTCAAACTTTGGCCTTGACTATTGTTAATTGTCATTGCGTAGCAGACTCTAACTGGGAATTGCTTTCTTCGTAGGGTGAAAGGATGCTTGGTGTCATTAGGAGACAAAAAAATCCTTGGGATGAGGACTTTTTCACCAACATGAGTGCCAACGAGTATCTCTGCTTCTGTTATCCATTGACTGAGTTTTGTTATAAGTAGTCGTGTACCATTGCATAACCCTTTTTCTGGTTTAGATTTCTCAGGAGCATTACTGGTACCCCCACTTTCAACTGTAATTGGTGGTTTGGTAGGCCTGGAAACTCTAGAGAGTTTAAATATTCAACTGTGTATAAATTATTCCAGTCTCCAACTGGTGCAAGCTCTGTGTTGATTGAATCTGAGCTTAAATACTCTTTACTGTCTCCAGGCACCATGGATAGCTGGTAGTCATTTATCTCCCGGACAGTCTCATTTCGAGGAGTCAAGATTGCCCTCTCTGTTAAGTATTGTCGTTCCATGTATGACTGAGAAAATGAAGGATATGCAGCATTTGAAATCGTTGCTAGATGGTTGCCTGAGTTTGGTAGCAATAAACTTTCTTCTATACATATTATGCACCCTCCTACATGTTCATCATGGTTTGTGCTTGCTGACCTTGAATTTCCATCCCCGACTTTTAAAATCCAATCTGCAAAAGCTGCATCTACTGGTTTAGTCTCATGTTTTTTGTCAGTTTGTAAACTTCACAGGAACTCCACAAATGAGATCGATTTAATGACGCCTGGACAGTGTCTTGGCGACTTTCTTGGGGTATTACTGGTAAAATCTGCCTGAAATCTCCTCCTAGCAAAACTATTTTCCCTCCAAACGGCTTGTTCAGTGCAGTCTCGTCGTCTAATGCCATCAAGTCTCTCATTGTACGATCTACAGCTTCAAAAGCATGTTTATGTGCCATCGATGCCTCATCCCATATGATTAAGTCAGCCTTTGTTAATAAGGTACCTAGCATTGTCCCATGCTTTATTTCACAAGTAGATGCTTCGTTGATGTTGATTGGTATCTTGAAACATGAATGAGCTGTTCTTCCGCCAGGCAGGAGCAGAGCTGCAATACCAGCAGATGCAACAGGGATTACGACCTTGCTGATTGAGTGGAGTTTAGCAATGATGGTTTTGTAGAGGTATGTTTTCCGAGTGCCTCCTGGTCCTTGTAGAAAGAACAATTTTCCTGACTTAGCTTCAACCGAATTCAACACTGCCTAGTATATTTTTTTTTGGTCTTCATTCAAAGATGGGAATAAACTGCCATGGTCTTCCCTCTCTTTATCGATGTCAAATTGCAGGTCTTCTGTCAAGATACTTTGGCTGATTCTTTTCAAAATTGCTTTGTCAGGCAACGGCATGTCAGGGAAATTTGTGAGAGACCTATCATTGTCCATTAATAGCTGCTCTATTTCAATCAAAGCATATTGCTCCAACTCGACATCTTTTAGGTCTAAATGTGTGAACTGAAAGACCTTTTTTTGGTTCTGCTGCACATCTTCGGCTAGGTATCTCCAGTTTTTGGTCCAAAGTTGTCGAGGATTTGCTACTTCACAGTAGATAAGCAACTTGACAAATAGATATCGCATTTGATAAGCTGTTGCCCATAGTGCCGCCTCTTTAAGTACATCATGCCACTCTTTATCATCGTCTAGTAATCCTCTAATGTAGCATGCTTCTTTATTTGTTGCATAGACTACTCCCCCAATTGTCTTAATGTCATCAAAGCTTGTTGCTCCTCTTACAATATTCAATAGAATTCTGAGATAAAACAAATCCCCAGCTGATGGGTGGATATGTACAATCCTCCCAATAGCAAAACCTTGTTTCCTCTTTGTCCAGATCTTTGTAGTGTTCCAGACATAAAATTTAGGGAATTCCATATATGTAAGGTTGTATGCTTTTGTTTCTGATATGTATCCTACATCAACTGACTCTTTCTCTCTTTTGTTAGTGGCCATCCATTCAGTGAGCATTGTCTTTTCCACATCTTCTCTAGTTATAATGTTGTTCAAACTTTGCAATTGGTCAAATAGCAGTCTCTGTTGATCTTGAAGATGAATTTGTAGTCGTATCACGGCTGGCTTGTGATAATGAATGTGGAATGCAAAAATCCTCCAAACTGCTTCGCATGCAGAAACGTAGCGGCAATCAAGGTACTCACTGATTTCATCGACAGGTTGTGCTTCTTCTTTGTCCAAACTCTTCTTTTTTTTTCCTCTACTGGGTCTGACAATCACAAATGTAGCTTTGTCCACACCTTTAGTTATATATTTGAAAAGATACTTAACTGCACTTGTCTTACAACACCACTCTACATTGATATGAGCCATATACTTTTTCAGCAGGTTGATGTTATGCGGTACAACATGGCGATTGTCCAATCTTGTTAGACCCTTGAAAACAAATTTGGAATCATCGTTACGGCGCCGGTAGACAACGTAACCGGAGTTGTCAATGGTGGTGTTGTCCACAAAAGCTTGTGGGTACTTCTTACTGCATAAACCATTTTCCATGCATGGTGAGTATGGTCTATCGAAACCACAAGGACCATGCATCATATGCTTCTCTACCAGTTCGAAACCTTCTCTGTCTATTTCCTTATCTGGTAATTCAGCAGACATGAATTGATCAATGACAGCTGGTTCTGGGTTTTTGCTACTACCTTCTAACCACAGTAGGATGTGTGCATGAGGCAGGCCTCTTTTTTGAAACTCTATTGTGTACACTACTGCATAATAATAAAATTGCACACTTGTAAGATTTACATGTTTTGCTAAGTCTTTATATTTAAATTACACTAATTAAAATACCTGCTACATGAATAGGAAAGAAGACTCCTTTGTTAAAATCAGAAAGCATCTCTTCTAGCTTCATTTTGAAGAATCTTGATTGGAGGTCAGGCCTTGAGTTTGATCCTTCAGTAGTATATGTTTGTAGATGTTCTGTAAACTCAGGCCAATTAGGGTTTGCTGTGAAGGTGATAAATAAGTCAGGGTTTCCAAACCATCTACATATAGCCATTGCATAATTCCACGGCTATATGTAGATGGTTTGGAAACTTGATGGACTACATGGTACTTCTCTACCATATAACGTGGACCTGCAGTGAAACTTGATGGCAATATTATTCTTTTTCCAATCCGTTTAGCATATGTTTCTCCTCTTTCAACAGCATCGTCAACATTGTTATACAAATCAGCTCTTAATTTTTTTTGATTAAGAGCTATAAAACGAAGTCTCTCTTGCTATGTAGCTGTGTAGGCATCAACAATGTATTGATGGAATGATCTGCCTCCCTTAGTAATAGTCATACCTTTTGTTAAGCGTGTTTGAATCTGACAAGCATAGTATTCTCTCATGGTCATATATGATCTTCTTACTTGGCTCTCTGCTGATGAATGATATGTTATTTCTTCATGATATCCAGATTCACCATAAGGGAACAGTAAAGGGTACTGAAGGCTCATATAAAGAGTATGAAGATCACTTATCCTTTGTAGTTCAGTAGTCTTAAATTGGAGGATAACATCACGTCCACGAGTTGCTGTACTGAAATCTCCAACTATCAAAGCAGCTATTTCATCTCCAGTAGGTAAATCATATTGTCTTCCTTTCTTTGCTTGGTTGACCAATCTTATATTGAATTCTTTGCATTGCCCATCTTCATATCTATCCCTTGCTTTTCTGAAAACCTTTGCCAGTTCATTGATTCTATCTAGCATCATTATCAAGATACCAACAATCTCTTCATCAATTGGTTTCCCTTGTCCTGACCCTATCATCTTCTGCATACGATTTTTAATTTCATTTCTTGTGTCAAAAATGTATAGCCGTAGAAAACAGGGTTGTTTGCCATCCTCTGGTAACAGAGACCCAATAGAATGGTAATTTTGGCCATGGATTATGTAAGTATAAGGTCCTTGTGTGCCTGTCACTGTGTGATCAACTTTACCACCAGTTGATGTGAAAGCTAGCATTGAGTTCAGTACACGGATGTTGCGACGATAGTCTGATGATTCGTTGTACAGCTTCTCGATTTCTGGCGGTGTAGGTCGCAGTTTGGGTAATCTTACACGTCCTTGTTGACAACACATTGTTTGGTTTTTTGTTTCAGCTTTCCAAAGAAGGGCGTCACAAAATTGACATGGCACAATACCGGTGGAAGAAGAATTCTCTGTTTTTTTGCTAGCTGTATGTTTGAATGTTTGATTAGTAAGTATCTGGGAGTTCTCCAGAGGGTAAAACATAAAGAATGACTGCATTGTTTGGTTTTAAAATTAACGAAAATCTGCAATTGTGATTTTGTAAAAGGATTTTGGCAACAACGCATATAAAAATAATAATACTTCGTTCTACCTTTTGGTTGCTTAGTATTGCGTTTGGCTAACATAATTCCACATCGTAATCGCCGCACTCTTGTACATAGTTCTGCACATTTTCAATAGAAAATAAAAGAGTTGCGTATATCTAATTCAAAACTGTTGTGTTTCGGGTCTAGGAAAGTACTGATTCTGGCAACTGATTCCTTGCAGAGGTTCGTTAGTTTAGGTCCTTCAGTGTAGTATTTTTCACTAAGCCATGGTTGGCGTAGCTTTGCATCTGTAAGAATTGATTTTAATGATCATTAGTTAAGTACAGGTAAAATGTCTCCGAGATAAAAATATTCACATGAGCATGTAGGAGCTTACTTTTCTTGAATACTCTTTTATCTGCCTCAAGTCTTTCTTTTCCTTTACGGCATTTCTCTTTTTTTTTTTCTGCTGCCTTGACCATTTGCTCGTTCTTTCATGGTTTCAATAGGTTTGAAGGTCTGGAAATAGACTACACTGCTTGATAATCTAAACAGATTTAACACTTTCTTTGTAATATTTGAGATTAGTTTTGAACAGAGTAGGGGAAAAAATTACTCTAATTTCTAATTGTTTAATGTCTTTCTGGACGGTTATAAATGTGTAACGTCTAAATTCAGTGGAAAAGATTAGGCAGTGTTGGAGAGTCTCATTCTTAATGATATTCTGAATGAGTTATTGGCGTTTTAATTTATAGATCAATCATATTGCAATTTGGAAGACAAATGTTTTCGACCTGCATCAAATGTTTTCGATTTTAAATAGGAGTTATTTACTGTCATGATTGTCTTTTCTAAGGTCAGACGACAACTGATGAACTTCTTAATGAGTAAGAGTAGGATACTTTGGTAATGAAAAGTTTTAATGTTCTGCAGCTGAGTTTTAATGGTGTGCAGGGCATAAGAGCTCTTACGACAACTTCAAAAGCAAGTGGATGCTCATCTACGAAACAGACAACTCTGGTATCAAGCAATAGATTGAAAATGTAGGTGTTATTGCTTATGTTACAAACAGTGCACTGTCGAGAGTTTTTTAGTATTAGGTTGATGTATGTGTAAGTCTTGAAATATATTTTTGTTCCTCATTGTTTTATATGTACTGAACCTAAAATTGTTGTAACTTTACCGTCGGTTTATTTAAACCCTCTGGTAGACAATTGTATTGTTGATTTTGAGTGTCATTAACCTAAATTATCATCAGGGATTATCATTTTTTTCCGAAGTATGTTGTTAAAACTTATCATCAAAAACCTAGATCATAAACTATAAATGTCACTCAATCGTGCTTAAAGATTTTGATTATCACAATCATATAGTAATGCGAAGAAAATCCAATAAGAGTAAAAAAAGAAAAACTTGTGGAATGCAGACAAAGTCTTTTGGAAAAAGCAAATGACAATAAAAAAACATAACGAAGTTCGCTAATTGCGTTTCTGTTTCTTCATCTTCATCTGACTTGCTGTAGAAGATGAGGTTTCCTTTGGTAAATCTGCAGAACCAATTTTGTTTTCAACTGATGTCTTATCTACTGTAGAGGATGTGCTTGTCAGGTTTGGCTCAGTTGGACTGGTAGCACACCCGGTAGCACTTAAGTCCAGTTTATCTCCAGTTTGTGCCTGCGTATTTAGATACTAAATAGTTATGAGGTCAATCCAACCGAGAGTTGTATAGATATGGTTTTAAATTTACCCGACGGAAGGTTGGACCATGAGGCACCTCAATAGTCTCATAAATACGTGATACAGTAAATGACTGATGGTGAGGAGTGAAGTTGAAATCAGTCAGCTTAATCTGGAAAGTATATTTCTTTCCAACAATATCAAAGATTTTTTTTGGTATTGGAGCAAAAGAGTCTGAGATTAATTCACCGTCAGCCTGGAGAAAACGAAAACAATTTAGAAACAAATAGGATGCTGTCTTTTGACATTATGTTTGAAATTAATGAACAAACTTGAAAAGTTTAGTAGATTATTTATATACGATCTGAGAAGAAAGTGTTGATGCCTATATGTTGGTTAGCTTCACCATGTCCTTATCAAAGGCTACGAAAACGCCGGTGGTTATGTCGTCATCCACAACCAGTTCCACACGATATCTTGCATGTCATGACATAGTTAGAGTATGGAAACTGTTATTAAGCTGCAATTTTTTTTCAAAACCGATGAAAGTGAAGGAAGTAACTAACTTATAGGAAGTAACTAACTTACTTCACATCTCCAACAGCGGTAGTTGAGCCACATTTGTAGTTATTGCATGTTAGAGAGGACATTTTCTTCACCATTTTTGTCCCACATGCAGCACATGAAATAAAATACCAGCTACGATCAACTTGAATGTCCGTCACTGTTGCGATGCATAAGAATTCTAACTCCTAACATATTACAAATGCAAAACAAATTGGATTGAGTTAACGCATCAGTGGTTTTTGTAAAAGAAATATGAGGCAAAGATGATAGAGAGATTACATGAATAGTTATATATGTTCGATTAATTAAACTACTGAATGAGGGGAATCGAACCTGTGGATTTCCAGTTGCAACAAACTGATTCAGATCATGAATGGAGATTTGTTCAATCTTCGATACTCCATGTAATGGTGAAATTGAGTTAGCGCTTGCTTTTGCTTTCCCCTTTAGCCTGTTTAGTCATGTAGATAAGTATGGTTAAGAGATTAAAAACATCGTATGAATGACTAAATATAAAAGATTTAGGTAAAACCTTTTCATTACCTATTAGCAAACTGTTTAGTTGTTGCTAAGTCTCCGTCTGAATAAAATTTGGTCCCAGATGTGGCATTGAGGTAGAGTTCACCTGTGGAGAAACATTGGCTAAGTTGTCATGCGAAGTTAAGATGGCATAAAGTCAAGTGTTAATGAATGAAGTTAATCAAGTGATTCACCTCCAAATAACTTTGGGTTTAGATTTGTAGCTAACAATATGTTAGTCCCTCCATCTTTCTCACTGAAAACCTTCTCCAATGAGGACGCATGATCGTCAAAGGCACTTAATCGCACTTTCTCCCCACTGTAATAAAAGAAAATATGTGATGAAAGTAATGAAGAAGGGGAAATATAAGAACCAAATACATCACTAAAGTAAACAGATAGAACTCGGTAGAAACTGACCTTTCAAGACATAGGTGAACTAACATCCTCTCCAAGGTTTGTGTCATTCCATTTCAATAAGCTTTACTGGAACAGACTTCGCCCATTACATCTAATGTGAGAGCAAAAACAGTCATGAAGACAACTTATGAGAGGTCAATTACAAAAGTTATAATATGGAGAGATGGAGTAAATACAGAAACAGGGGAATATTGAAAGAGCAGAGAAAAATCAACACACCAGGAAGATCTGTATTGGTGTTGGCAAGAGAAACCAATTGCTCATGAGTCTGAAACCTGCAAAACTCTTCCGGAATGATACCAAAGCACTCGTCAGTCTGATCAAAAACAGTGGTTGGTGTGAAGCGTATAGAAAAGGGTGAATCAGTTAGCTTAAAACGGGAGTTGCTTCTTGTGACTTCAAAGTCAGACACAATATATATTGCCCCATCACGTAGCGAGTTTTCGAATTTTGAAAGATTGGTCACATTGATCGAACCTTGGATGACACAACTCTAGAGAAAAACTTCATATTAGATACAGTTGTAAAAAAACAAATAAATGAAAAGTCTAGATCAATAAGTATAGTATTGTTCAGTGTATAATTGGGTTAAGATATAAGCAACCTTCTCATCAATAAGTAGGAAGTCGACGCCCATGAGTTGGCCTCCTTTTTTTGACATTGCGAGCAGGCCAGTGACGAAGCATTCTTCCAACGATCTTTGGTGAAGGCGACCAGCTTTGAGATTTTCGAATGAAACGACAGGGGAATGCATTTTAGCGAGGAGAAATCAAAGAGACAAAGACAAATATATGAAGAATAAATTGGAGAAGAAGACATTATATAGGACTTACACCAATTAAAGATAGAGTAGTGGGTCTTCAATTGCAAGATAGAGCATTGAACGGGATGAATTACACTAATAGAAAAACGTTACAATGGAGATCGAAGAGATGGAAGACATCGAAAAGTTGTATGTAAGATTGGAGAACATTTATTTCAAGGATCGAAGAGAGGGAATCCATTTATTTCTTCCATTAGGAGAACATGATAAAAGAATGAGAAGAGTAGGGACGATTCAGGTCAACATCGCCATCGTCCGTTGTGGAATCGGGAAAAGGAGTTTTATTCCGCCGAAAACAAAATTAAGATAATTAAATGGGCTTTAGCAGAAATATTTCAGTTCGAAAATATAAGCTTATTTAGAAAATATAAACTTACAAAAATAGGAAAGTGCTGAAGTGGCACCAAAAATAAGGAAACTATACTTTATATATATATATGAGTTTGCCATTAGACGTGTATATAATAAGATAGTAAAACATATAGACAGCGTAGTGGAGGTAGAGTAGGCAGAGAGGCAATAATAATGGAAGAAACTTCGAGGAACTTCACTTTTTGTTGTAACCCAAAAACAAGAAAAATACGAGTATAAAGAATAAATAATGGTGGTACAATAGGAATAGGCTGCCGATTTTCAGACAAGGCACTCCTACTGACACATGTTTTGAAATAGAGAAAAATTAATTATTTATTTTACTGGTTGTTCGAAGTCTTTAAATCATTTGACTTTTTGCTTTGATTAGTTAAAAAAAAAAAAAGTTAATTGAATTTTATTAGAAATGGAATATCCCAATTACCAAATATCGAATCGACCGGAGCCGTACGGGAAAGGGGAAAGTCAAAACACGTAATAACGGTTATAAATGAAGGGTAATATGGTGTTTTTAAAGTACAGAATAAAGAGTCTGAGATTAATTCACCGTCAGCCTGGAGAAAACGAAAACAATTTAGAAACAAATAGGATGCTGTCTTTTGACATTATGTTTGAAATTAATGAACAAACTTGAAAAGTTTAGTAGATTATTTATATACGATCTGAGAAGAAAGTGTTGATGCCTATATGTTGGTTAGCTTCACCATGTCCTTATCAAAGGCTACGAAAACGCCGGTGGTTATGTCGTCATCCACAACCAGTTCCACACGATATCTTGCATGTCATGACATAGTTAGAGTATGGAAACTGTTATTAAGCTGCAATTTTTTTTCAAAACCGATGAAAGTGAAGGAAGTAACTAACTTATAGGAAGTAACTAACTTACTTCACATCTCCAACAGCGGTAGTTGAGCCACATTTGTAGTTATTGCATGTTAGAGAGGACATTTTCTTCACCATTTTTGTCCCACATGCAGCACATGAAATAAAATACCAGCTACGATCAACTTGAATGTCCGTCACTGTTGCGATGCATAAGAATTCTAACTCCTAACATATTACAAATGCAAAACAAATTGGATTGAGTTAACGCATCAGTGGTTTTTGTAAAAGAAATATGAGGCAAAGATGATAGAGAGATTACATGAATAGTTATATATGTTCGATTAATTAAACTACTGAATGAGGGGAATCGAACCTGTGGATTTCCAGTTGCAACAAACTGATTCAGATCATGAATGGAGATTTGTTCAATCTTCGATACTCCATGTAATGGTGAAATTGAGTTAGCGCTTGCTTTTGCTTTCCCCTTTAGCCTGTTTAGTCATGTAGATAAGTATGGTTAAGAGATTAAAAACATCGTATGAATGACTAAATATAAAAGATTTAGGTAAAACCTTTTCATTACCTATTAGCAAACTGTTTAGTTGTTGCTAAGTCTCCGTCTGAATAAAATTTGGTCCCAGATGTGGCATTGAGGTAGAGTTCACCTGTGGAGAAACATTGGCTAAGTTGTCATGCGAAGTTAAGATGGCATAAAGTCAAGTGTTAATGAATGAAGTTAATCAAGTGATTCACCTCCAAATAACTTTGGGTTTAGATTTGTAGCTAACAATATGTTAGTCCCTCCATCTTTCTCACTGAAAACCTTCTCCAATGAGGACGCATGATCGTCAAAGGCACTTAATCGCACTTTCTCCCCACTGTAATAAAAGAAAATATGTGATGAAAGTAATGAAGAAGGGGAAATATAAGAACCAAATACATCACTAAAGTAAACAGATAGAACTCGGTAGAAACTGACCTTTCAAGACATAGGTGAACTAACATCCTCTCCAAGGTTTGTGTCATTCCATTTCAATAAGCTTTACTGGAACAGACTTCGCCCATTACATCTAATGTGAGAGCAAAAACAGTCATGAAGACAACTTATGAGAGGTCAATTACAAAAGTTATAATATGGAGAGATGGAGTAAATACAGAAACAGGGGAATATTGAAAGAGCAGAGAAAAATCAACACACCAGGAAGATCTGTATTGGTGTTGGCAAGAGAAACCAATTGCTCATGAGTCTGAAACCTGCAAAACTCTTCCGGAATGATACCAAAGCACTCGTCAGTCTGATCAAAAACAGTGGTTGGTGTGAAGCGTATAGAAAAGGGTGAATCAGTTAGCTTAAAACGGGAGTTGCTTCTTGTGACTTCAAAGTCAGACACAATATATATTGCCCCATCACGTAGCGAGTTTTCGAATTTTGAAAGATTGGTCACATTGATCGAACCTTGGATGACACAACTCTAGAGAAAAACTTCATATTAGATACAGTTGTAAAAAAACAAATAAATGAAAAGTCTAGATCAATAAGTATAGTATTGTTCAGTGTATAATTGGGTTAAGATATAAGCAACCTTCTCATCAATAAGTAGGAAGTCGACGCCCATGAGTTGGCCTCCTTTTTTTGACATTGCGAGCAGGCCAGTGACGAAGCATTCTTCCAACGATCTTTGGTGAAGGCGACCAGCTTTGAGATTTTCGAATGAAACGACAGGGGAATGCATTTTAGCGAGGAGAAATCAAAGAGACAAAGACAAATATATGAAGAATAAATTGGAGAAGAAGACATTATATAGGACTTACACCAATTAAAGATAGAGTAGTGGGTCTTCAATTGCAAGATAGAGCATTGAACGGGATGAATTACACTAATAGAAAAACGTTACAATGGAGATCGAAGAGATGGAAGACATCGAAAAGTTGTATGTAAGATTGGAGAACATTTATTTCAAGGATCGAAGAGAGGGAATCCATTTATTTCTTCCATTAGGAGAACATGATAAAAGAATGAGAAGAGTAGGGACGATTCAGGTCAACATCGCCATCGTCCGTTGTGGAATCGGGAAAAGGAGTTTTATTCCGCCGAAAACAAAATTAAGATAATTAAATGGGCTTTAGCAGAAATATTTCAGTTCGAAAATATAAGCTTATTTAGAAAATATAAACTTACAAAAATAGGAAAGTGCTGAAGTGGCACCAAAAATAAGGAAACTATACTTTATATATATATATGAGTTTGCCATTAGACGTGTATATAATAAGATAGTAAAACATATAGACAGCGTAGTGGAGGTAGAGTAGGCAGAGAGGCAATAATAATGGAAGAAACTTCGAGGAACTTCACTTTTTGTTGTAACCCAAAAACAAGAAAAATACGAGTATAAAGAATAAATAATGGTGGTACAATAGGAATAGGCTGCCGATTTTCAGACAAGGCACTCCTACTGACACATGTTTTGAAATAGAGAAAAATTAATTATTTATTTTACTGGTTGTTCGAAGTCTTTAAATCATTTGACTTTTTGCTTTGATTAGTTAAAAAAAAAAAAAGTTAATTGAATTTTATTAGAAATGGAATATCCCAATTACCAAATATCGAATCGACCGGAGCCGTACGGGAAAGGGGAAAGTCAAAACACGTAATAACGGTTATAAATGAAGGGTAATATGGTGTTTTTAAAGTACAGAATAAAGAGTCTGAGATTAATTCACCGTCAGCCTGGAGAAAACGAAAACAATTTAGAAACAAATAGGATGCTGTCTTTTGACATTATGTTTGAAATTAATGAACAAACTTGAAAAGTTTAGTAGATTATTTATATACGATCTGAGAAGAAAGTGTTGATGCCTATATGTTGGTTAGCTTCACCATGTCCTTATCAAAGGCTACGAAAACGCCGGTGGTTATGTCGTCATCCACAACCAGTTCCACACGATATCTTGCATGTCATGACATAGTTAGAGTATGGAAACTGTTATTAAGCTGCAATTTTTTTTCAAAACCGATGAAAGTGAAGGAAGTAACTAACTTATAGGAAGTAACTAACTTACTTCACATCTCCAACAGCGGTAGTTGAGCCACATTTGTAGTTATTGCATGTTAGAGAGGACATTTTCTTCACCATTTTTGTCCCACATGCAGCACATGAAATAAAATACCAGCTACGATCAACTTGAATGTCCGTCACTGTTGCGATGCATAAGAATTCTAACTCCTAACATATTACAAATGCAAAACAAATTGGATTGAGTTAACGCATCAGTGGTTTTTGTAAAAGAAATATGAGGCAAAGATGATAGAGAGATTACATGAATAGTTATATATGTTCGATTAATTAAACTACTGAATGAGGGGAATCGAACCTGTGGATTTCCAGTTGCAACAAACTGATTCAGATCATGAATGGAGATTTGTTCAATCTTCGATACTCCATGTAATGGTGAAATTGAGTTAGCGCTTGCTTTTGCTTTCCCCTTTAGCCTGTTTAGTCATGTAGATAAGTATGGTTAAGAGATTAAAAACATCGTATGAATGACTAAATATAAAAGATTTAGGTAAAACCTTTTCATTACCTATTAGCAAACTGTTTAGTTGTTGCTAAGTCTCCGTCTGAATAAAATTTGGTCCCAGATGTGGCATTGAGGTAGAGTTCACCTGTGGAGAAACATTGGCTAAGTTGTCATGCGAAGTTAAGATGGCATAAAGTCAAGTGTTAATGAATGAAGTTAATCAAGTGATTCACCTCCAAATAACTTTGGGTTTAGATTTGTAGCTAACAATATGTTAGTCCCTCCATCTTTCTCACTGAAAACCTTCTCCAATGAGGACGCATGATCGTCAAAGGCACTTAATCGCACTTTCTCCCCACTGTAATAAAAGAAAATATGTGATGAAAGTAATGAAGAAGGGGAAATATAAGAACCAAATACATCACTAAAGTAAACAGATAGAACTCGGTAGAAACTGACCTTTCAAGACATAGGTGAACTAACATCCTCTCCAAGGTTTGTGTCATTCCATTTCAATAAGCTTTACTGGAACAGACTTCGCCCATTACATCTAATGTGAGAGCAAAAACAGTCATGAAGACAACTTATGAGAGGTCAATTACAAAAGTTATAATATGGAGAGATGGAGTAAATACAGAAACAGGGGAATATTGAAAGAGCAGAGAAAAATCAACACACCAGGAAGATCTGTATTGGTGTTGGCAAGAGAAACCAATTGCTCATGAGTCTGAAACCTGCAAAACTCTTCCGGAATGATACCAAAGCACTCGTCAGTCTGATCAAAAACAGTGGTTGGTGTGAAGCGTATAGAAAAGGGTGAATCAGTTAGCTTAAAACGGGAGTTGCTTCTTGTGACTTCAAAGTCAGACACAATATATATTGCCCCATCACGTAGCGAGTTTTCGAATTTTGAAAGATTGGTCACATTGATCGAACCTTGGATGACACAACTCTAGAGAAAAACTTCATATTAGATACAGTTGTAAAAAAACAAATAAATGAAAAGTCTAGATCAATAAGTATAGTATTGTTCAGTGTATAATTGGGTTAAGATATAAGCAACCTTCTCATCAATAAGTAGGAAGTCGACGCCCATGAGTTGGCCTCCTTTTTTTGACATTGCGAGCAGGCCAGTGACGAAGCATTCTTCCAACGATCTTTGGTGAAGGCGACCAGCTTTGAGATTTTCGAATGAAACGACAGGGGAATGCATTTTAGCGAGGAGAAATCAAAGAGACAAAGACAAATATATGAAGAATAAATTGGAGAAGAAGACATTATATAGGACTTACACCAATTAAAGATAGAGTAGTGGGTCTTCAATTGCAAGATAGAGCATTGAACGGGATGAATTACACTAATAGAAAAACGTTACAATGGAGATCGAAGAGATGGAAGACATCGAAAAGTTGTATGTAAGATTGGAGAACATTTATTTCAAGGATCGAAGAGAGGGAATCCATTTATTTCTTCCATTAGGAGAACATGATAAAAGAATGAGAAGAGTAGGGACGATTCAGGTCAACATCGCCATCGTCCGTTGTGGAATCGGGAAAAGGAGTTTTATTCCGCCGAAAACAAAATTAAGATAATTAAATGGGCTTTAGCAGAAATATTTCAGTTCGAAAATATAAGCTTATTTAGAAAATATAAACTTACAAAAATAGGAAAGTGCTGAAGTGGCACCAAAAATAAGGAAACTATACTTTATATATATATATGAGTTTGCCATTAGACGTGTATATAATAAGATAGTAAAACATATAGACAGCGTAGTGGAGGTAGAGTAGGCAGAGAGGCAATAATAATGGAAGAAACTTCGAGGAACTTCACTTTTTGTTGTAACCCAAAAACAAGAAAAATACGAGTATAAAGAATAAATAATGGTGGTACAATAGGAATAGGCTGCCGATTTTCAGACAAGGCACTCCTACTGACACATGTTTTGAAATAGAGAAAAATTAATTATTTATTTTACTGGTTGTTCGAAGTCTTTAAATCATTTGACTTTTTGCTTTGATTAGTTAAAAAAAAAAAAAGTTAATTGAATTTTATTAGAAATGGAATATCCCAATTACCAAATATCGAATCGACCGGAGCCGTACGGGAAAGGGGAAAGTCAAAACACGTAATAACGGTTATAAATGAAGGGTAATATGGTGTTTTTAAAGTACAGAATAAATAACGTTCAGTTTCTTCTTTATGAACAACCAATAAGATTGGACCACACACACCACTATTACCTAAACCTTCGCTTTTCTGTAAAGCAAAACCACAACCAAAGAGAAGAAGAGAAGAAGAGAAGAAGAAGAAGTAAAAGCATAAAAGAAAAAAATATTCATAAAAACAAAAAAGAAGGAAAACGAGTTTCAAACACAAAAACCACGACTTGTCCAAATCAGGATTTGTCCTTCTTCATTTTTAGTGGTAGAAGGCGAATCAAATTTTGGGAATTAAAATTTTTCCTCCTTTTTTTTTTTTTTTCAAAAATTAAAATTCGAAGGTCTTCTGCTTTGTCTCCAAGCAAACTTTTAGTCAAATCATTCATTTTTATTTTCTTTCTTGATGAAGTTTCTCTCATATAGTAATCAAAGTTCTATGACGAAAGCACTTACTGCTGGTGTGTGTCTTCTTGGAGTTTAGGTAAGAGTCTTTATGGTTTATACTTTATACTCTGTTTCTCTCTCTAACTTTATACTCACCCCAGTTCTTTGTTTTTCGTTTCTGGGTTTCTATTTTAATCAGATCTTGATTATTTAGTTTGTTATTTGACTTAAATTTCATTGTTTCATTGCAGGAATTTGATATTAACAAAAAAAACCGTTTTATTTTTTTGAGTAATTGATTCCAAAGCAAAAAAAAAAAAGCTTTTGAATCGATGGAGGAGGAGAAGTCCTTCTGGGCGTGGTCATGGTCTGTTGAGCAATGTCTGAAAGAGTACAATACAAGGCTAGACAAGGGTATAACAAGCGAAGATGTTCAAATCCGTCGTCAGAATTGCGGTTACAACGAGCTCGCCAAGGAGAAAGGCAAGCCTTTATGGCATCTTGTGTTGGAACAGTTTGACGATACGCTTGTGAAGATTCTTCTCGGTGCTGCGTTTATCTCTTTCGTTCTAGCCTTTTTAGGCGAAAGCGAGGAGCATGATGGCTCAGGTTCCGGGTTCGAGGCTTTCGTTGAGCCATTTGTCATTGTTTTGATTCTGATTTTGAACGCTGTGGTTGGTGTGTGGCAAGAGAGCAATGCTGAGAAAGCCCTTGAAGCTCTTAAAGAGATGCAATGTGAATCTGCAAAGGTTTTGAGAGACGGCACTGTGTTGCCGAATCTGCCTGCTAGAGAGCTTGTCCCTGGGGATATAGTGGAGTTGAACGTAGGAGATAAAGTCCCTGCTGATATGAGAGTTTCCGGTTTGAAAACGTCGACGTTAAGAGTCGAGCAAAGCTCTTTAACCGGAGAGGCAATGCCTGTTTTGAAAGGAGCCAATCTTGTTGTCACGAACGATTGTGAACTGCAAGGAAAAGAGAATATGGTTTTCGCGGGAACAACGGTTGCTAATGGAAGCTGCGTTTGCATTGTCACGAGTATCGGTATGGATACTGAAATCGGGAAAATACAAAAGCAGATTCACGAGGCTTCGCTTGAAGAGAGCGAGACTCCGTTAAAGAAGAAGCTAGACGAGTTTGGGAATAGACTTACTACAGCTATCTGCATAGTCTGTGTTCTTGTGTGGATGATTAACTACAAGAACTTCGTGTCTTGGGACGTTGTGGATGGCTATAAGCCTGTGAATTTCAGGTTCTCTTTCGAGAAATGTACTTACTACTTCAAAATCGCTGTTGCTCTAGCCGTGGCAGCTATCCCCGAGGGTTTACCTGCTGTGATCACGACGTGTCTAGCCTTAGGGACGAGGAAAATGGCGCAGAAGAACGCGATAGTGAGGAAGCTTCCAAGTGTTGAGACACTTGGTTGCACAACTGTGATCTGTTCAGACAAGACCGGGACTTTAACAACAAACCAGATGTCTGCAACGGAGTTCTTCACGTTAGGCGGTGAAACAACGACTACTCGGGTGTTTTCAGTCAATGGTACGACCTATGATCCTACAGATGGTGGAATTGTGGATTGGGGATGCAACAATATGGATATTGCTAACTTGCAAGCTGTGGCTGAGATATGTTCAATTTGTAATGATGCTGGAGTGTTCTATGAAGGCAAATTGTTTAGAGCTTCAGGTTTGCCTACTGAAGCTGCCTTGAAAGTGCTTGTTGAGAAAATGGGTATTCTAGAGAAGAAGAACGGTGAGAACATTGAGGAAGTTGCTAACTTTTCAGACAATGGTAGCTCAGTGAAGCTAGGTAAGTTTTATAATGTTTTCACACCATTACATTGTCTGTAGAATCACCATTACAATTTTATAATGTTTTCAAATCATTACACCATAGTTTTCATTCACTGATCTTTTCTCCATTCTTGCTGCATCAGCTTGTTGCGATTGGTGGAACAAAAGATCAAAAAAGGTAGCGACATTGGAGTTTGATCGTGTCCGTAAGTCCATGAGTGTTATTGTGCGCGAACCAAATGGACAAAACCGGCTCCTCGTTAAGGTAAAACATCATTATTGCCTCTTCTCTTGTTTTTAGTTAAAAACGTTATCTGAATCTTCCCCTTTAATTTCTTTGCAGGGTGCAGCTGAGAGTATACTTGAGAGAAGTTCTTANATTTTATAATGTTTTCAAATCATTACACCGTAGTTTTCATTCATTGATCTTTTCTCCATATTTGCTGCATCAGCTTGTTGCGATTGGTGGAACAAAAGATCAAAAAAGGTAGCGACATTGGAGTTTGATCGTGTCCGTAAGTCCATGAGTGTTATTGTGCGCGAACCAAATGGACAAAACCGGCTTCTCGTTAAGGTAAAACATCATTATTGCCTTCTCTTGTTAAAAACGTTTTCTGAATCTTCCCTTTTAATTTCTTTGCAGGGAGCAGCTGAGAGTATACTTGAGAGAAGTTCATCTGCACAGCTTGCTGATGGAACTCTTGTCCCTTTAGATGAATCTAGCAGAGAAGTAATCCTCAAGAAACATTCTGAAATGACTTCAAAGGGATTGAGATGTTTAGGATTGGCTTACAAAGACGAATTAGAAGAGTTTTCAGATTACTCTTCTGAAGAACATCCTTCACACAAGAAGCTTTTAGACCCTTGTAGCTATTCGAACATCGAAACAAATCTAATCTTCGTTGGAGTTGTTGGTCTTAGAGATCCTCCACGCGAAGAAGTTGGCAGAGCAATCGAAGATTGCAGAGACGCTGGGATTAGAGTAATGGTGATAACTGGAGATAACAAATCAACAGCTGAAGCTATTTGTTGTGAGATTAGATTGTTCTCGGAGAATGAAGATCTTTCACAGAGTAGCTTCACCGGTAAAGAGTTCATGTCTCTTCCCGCTTCAAGGAGATCCGAAATCTTGTCCAAATCTGGAGGGAAAGTGTTCTCTCGAGCTGAGCCAAGGCATAAGCAAGAAATAGTTAGGATGCTTAAGGAAATGGGAGAGATCGTTGCGATGACTGGTGATGGTGTGAATGATGCTCCTGCTTTGAAACTCGCTGACATTGGAATCGCCATGGGAATCACTGGAACAGAGGTAAAAAAATTAACTAACTTAACTGTAAAAACATGTTAACTGAGCAAAAAAAAACTGAGACCTTAAGTTTTAAAGACATTAATACTTACTCTATGATGCTTCTGTGCATTGTCAGGTTGCGAAAGAAGCTTCGGATATGGTACTTGCAGATGATAATTTCAGCACTATCGTCTCAGCTGTAGCAGAGGGTCGGTCCATTTACAACAACATGAAAGCTTTTATCAGGTAACAACAAAAAGATCATGTTTGTTCTGCTTTTTCCTCTGTAATTGTACTGATCTTGTGGAAATAAATGATTTCAAGGTATATGATATCATCAAACGTTGGAGAGGTGATCTCTATCTTCCTAACGGCGGCATTGGGGATACCGGAATGTATGATACCGGTTCAGCTTCTTTGGGTTAATCTGGTAACTGATGGTCCACCAGCTACAGCGTTAGGCTTCAATCCAGCTGATATTGATATTATGAAGAAACCACCGCGCAAAAGCGATGATTCCCTCATTGATTCGTGGGTTCTTATCCGATATCTAGTGATTGGTTCTTATGTTGGAGTTGCCACTGTTGGAATCTTTGTCTTGTGGTACACACAAGCTTCTTTCCTCGGTATTAGCCTCATCGCAGATGGACATACATTGGTCAGCTTCAATCAGCTTCAGAATTGGTCAGAGTGTTCTTCGTGGGGAACCAACTTCACAGCGGCTCCTTACACAATCGCAGGTGGTCTTAGGACAGTCGCGTTTGAGAAAAATCCTTGCGATTACTTCACTTTAGGGAAAGTCAAGCCAATGACTCTATCGCTCTCTGTTCTTGTGGCAATTGAGATGTTCAACTCGTTGAACGCTTTGTCTGAAGACAACAGTCTCTTAAAGATGCCGCCATGGAGAAACCCTTGGCTTCTTGTGGCAATGACCGTCTCCTTTGCGCTTCACTGCGTCATCCTCTATGTTCCTTTCTTAGCTAATGTGTTTGGGATCGTGCCTTTGAGTTTCAGGGAATGGTTTGTGGTTATTCTTGTTTCCTTCCCTGTGATTTTAATCGATGAAGGTCTTAAGTTCATTGGGAGAAGCAGAAGGACAAGAATCAAGAAGAAGATCAAGACAATGTAAAAGTCTGGTCTACACCAATAGACAAAAGACTGTAACTTTTTTCTTACAATCTTTTGTTTCATTAAGGAAACCTCAACCAAAAACACAGTAGTAGTAACATGTTGTTTTTTAAAATTTTTGTGGACGCATAATCAAACTTTGGATTTGATGTAATCTCTTTTGCATGCAATTTTTGTTTCATCAAGAAACACAGACAAAAAAAATTATTAAAGATTCTCTCAGTTTCCATTAAACCCTCAACCAAAGATCAGTCAGAAGATGAAAGAAAAAAAGGAAAACAATCAAACATGATAATTCAAAATTACTACTGTTTTTATTGGAATATAATGCTTAGCTGTATTAAGTGTTATAATTTGATTGGATAAAGTTTTTAATGATGTGTGAATAGGAGAGCTTAAAACGCTGAGTTGGGAGTCTGGATTGTATTGATTGGAATTGCTAGAGTCTCCACTTTGCTCGATTCCCTTCAAAATTACTACTGTTTTTATTGGAATATAATGCTTAGCTGTATTAAGTGTTATAATTGGATTGAATAAAGTTGTTAATGATGTGTGAATAGGAGAGCTAAAAAGCTGAGTTGGGAGTCTGGAGGGACTCTTTTGATTTAATTGTTTATATATTTATATTATTTTGTGACTATGGTAAAATCATATATATATATATATATATAAACTATTTGATTGTTTGATACTTTGAGTATAGTTTACATTAAATTCTATACAAATATAAATTGTAGGTGTGATTGTTTATATATGGCAGCAAATTAGTTATTTTTTGGTTCTTTGAAATGTTGAATAAAATAGTAAAGAATGGGAGAAGAGACCCAATTAGCTATATCCATGTTTTAAGAGAGAGCGAGGCCGGTAAGTCTCCAAGGTCATCGTCTGAAAAAACATTTGATTCTAAAAGTGTTTTTTAACTACATTAAAAATCGCCTTACTTGGAGAATCATAAAGCATGCGTAGCTAGGACAGCCAATTGAAACAAAAGCTACCCCTCCCTTTTGATGGAGCTGTGAACATCTGTCCCGGTTGTATTCTGTGCAGAATGTCTTTTGGTCCAAAAGAGGTGGAGAACTGGTCCTTTGACCAGAGATTAATTACATCATGTGGAAACAAACGTTGGATTTGATGTAATTAATCTCTTTTTCATGCAATTTTTGTTTCATCAAGAAACACAGACAAAACAAATTATTACAGATTCTTTCAGTTTCCATTCTCAACCAAAGATCAGTCAGAGGATGAAAAAAAGGAAAACATAATAATTCAAAATGAACACCCTAGTCTAATCATTAGAATTGTTAGCTTTAAGATGTGGACGAAAAAACAAAGTTTGGATTTGATATAATCTTAAGAAAATCTATTACATATTCTCTCAAAGTCAATTAAGACCTTAACCAAAGAAGCAAACTTTGGATTTAATATAGTCTATGATTTTTTTGTGTATAAACTCAGTATGTTATCATCAAGCAACCCGGACAAGTTTTGTTGAATCAACAAAGACTAATTCATTACAGATTCTCTCAAATTCCATTAAGACATCAACCAGAATCCCAGATTTACCTCTTGTCATCAACATCTTGACCAAGCCCTTTATGTGTTTACCAAATCTGCCTCTCTCAACCACATCGTTGACTAAGATGACTTTGTTCCTCTTCTTATCTTCTCCCACAAGAAACTCCATCAATCTTCTGACATCTTCTTGAGTCCGACCAAGACAATTCTTCGATTGACAAACGCTCACGAGCGCCGCAGCAAACCCTGAGGCCGCTTTATCGTGCACCGGAGGAGTAGCAACTCTCGAGGGTTTTGTCTGCGGAAGCGGAAACGAGATTGCTCTGGAGAAACTAGGGTTTTTGTTGTTGTGTGAGTATGATGATGAGGAAGAAGGTGATGACGTCGATGCTGGTTTTGAAAGATTGGTAGATGAAGCCGAAGCGGCGGCAGCGTTAACTGTGGATTTAAAGCGGCGGGAGATGGATCTCAACGGTGGTTGCGGCTGTGGAGGGAGAGAAGGGAGGTTGAAAGATGAAACGGAGGCTGAGAGAGTATCCATGGCTGACGATAAAATGAAAGAATTGCAGTCCTTTAACATATTATCCACCCGGAGATGATTAATACAGTTATAAATATTTCAATTTCCCTTTTTTTATGTATTAAAAATAATAATAATTTGTTAACAATTTTAAAAATATCTGAGGTAACGTACATAATTGAAAAAACTGCCAATAAAATACTGGATCTAGAGTTTTCGTTAAAAAAAAAAATCTAAGTAGGTTTTGTTTAGTCAAAGTTGATTTTGTTTAATCACATATTCCTACATTTAATAAGCGTATATACTAAATGAGTAATTTTTGTAATTCTGAAATGAAAGGTATCTGATTCTGAACACGTATTTTAAAATTTGTGAGAAGAACGTATCTAATAAAGTGAATCCAATACTTTTCTTTGTGTTACTGATATACTTGTCTCAATAAGGTATGTTTCGTGTAGGCTAAAGTTGTCTCCTCTCGTTCTTGAGCTTTTAGCTTATCTATTTGAACCAAACGTATGGAAACAATTCTACATACTCACACCGATCCAATAAACTAGTGAGAGTTGAGAGAATAATGTTTAATAATCGACAATCTCGCCGGAGGTTTCGGCTCGGAAACTTAGCTAGACTTGTCCAGTTACGTCAAAACGTCAGCCAACAACCACCGCCACCACGAATGACTCTTCAAGAAACATTGTCTCAATCGCCACCACAGTCACCTCCTCCAACTCAATTTTCATCTCCGATACCTTCAACATCAACAGTTCCTTTTATCGAATCCCGTCAAAATAGCGGCGGCTCTCCACCACAACCAAAGTCATCAACATTGTCGCCGTTATCACCAAAACCAAAGGAAGAGTCTCAGTCGCAGCCAATGCCACCACTCATGTCAAAACATGTCGAAACACATCGGAGTCTACTTATCCACTCACCACCCAAGTCACCGCTAATACCGCCACTGATGTCAAAACATGTCAAAACACATCGAAATCTACTTATCGAATCACCACCTAACTCCCCACAAGAGTCCACTGAGTCTCAACTGCAATCTCTAGCCTTGGTGCCTCCTACACCAACAACACCAAAAGCAAAAACGCCATTGTCCCCTCCGTCAACGCTAAAGCCTACCGAAGAATCTCAGTCTCGACGGTCTCCTCGATCACCTCCGCCGCAAGCATCACCACCGTCATTGTCAGGACCAGAATCTCAGATGCCTTTACCACCACCCGAAGCCAAATCCCCACCTTCTTCACCTTTAACGCTTGACACTAATGAAGAATTCAATTCCAATACATCTCCACCGTCTACATCCATTAATGAAACTCGATTACGACCATCGCCTCCAACATTATCAGAAACATCACAAGCAGCCATGACTCCTCCACCATCTTCACCGTCAACGTTAAACGCTAATGAAGAATTCCAATCCCAATCGTCTCCACTCCCGTCTAAATCCACTGATGAAAATATTTCCCAAACACAATTAATTTCGTCGCCACCACCACCGGCATTATCAGAATCTAGAGAATCTCATCCGCTTTTACTAGAAGCCATAATACCACCGTCTTCGCCGTCAACAAACGAAAATTTTCATTCATCGCTTCTGACATCTAAATCCGTTAACGAAACTCGGTTCCGATCATCGCCTCCGTCGGAAGCATCGCCACCATCACCGTCCGAGAAAGGTGATACTCAATCGCCTTCATCACCATCAGAAGCCAAATACCCACCGTCTCCACCGTCCCAACCGCCTCCACTATCTAAATCCATTAATGAAACAAGGCCTCCATCCGCGCCTCCGTCATTATCAGAATCTGGTAAATCTCAACCGTTTTTGCCACCACAAGAATCTAGAATTCCACCGTCCCCGCCGTCGACGCTAAACGCAACAGAAAAATCCCAATCGCAACCGCTTTTGCCGTCTAAATCCATTAATCAAACACTTTTCCGGTCATCGCCTCTGTCGGAAGCATTGTCAAAATCCGGTGAATCTCAACCATCTGTACCACTTCCAGAAGTCAAAACTCCACCGTCAATGCCAAAAGTTAATAAAGAGTTCCAATCCCAAACGCCTCCGCCGCCTCTGCCGTCTAAATCTGTTGCTGAAACTCAACTCCGATCTTCGCCACCACCGTCGTTATTAAAATCTGATATAAAATCTCAATCCCAAACGTCTCCATTTTCAACGCGAGTTGAAGAATCTCAATCCCAACCGCCTCCACCGCTTCTGCCATCTAAATCTACTGATGAAACTCGGTTCAAATCACCACCATCATCATCGGATTCTGTTGAATCCCAGTCGTCTTTACCACCATCGAAAGCCAAAAATCTACCGTCTTCGCCGTCAATGCTAAAGGCTAAAGAAGATTTCCGATCTGAAACGTCACCACCACCAGAAGCCAAAATCCCACCGTCTCCGCCGTCAACACTAAGCGAAACTGAAAAATCACAACACCAGTCGCCTCCACCGTTTCTGCCATCTAAATCAATTGATGGTACTCGGTCCCAATCACTACTACCACCATCAACATATACTGAGAACCCTAATTCAACACCGCCACCATTGTTGTCTTCGAAAGCTGCTAAAAACCTCAGATCTCAATCGCAGATGAAAACACCAATCCCCTCTCCTTCCACTTCTCCAGCCACGATCAACGCACCACCATCTCCTCCTCCGAAATCGCCGCCGCCACTTTCATCCTCACTCAAATCCCAGATAATTTCGTCACCTAAACTATCGTCACTCCAAACTGAACCTAATAAGTCAACTGAATCTCACACTTCAGCAGATCACAACAAGGATCTAAACCACAACTCAGATAAACCGGACGTTAAGCTCATGAAGAATAAAAACAGGGGAAAGGCAATTTGGTCAGAGAAAAAAACAGAGCCGATGATTATGATGTTCATCAACAGTAACGTCCAAGGACTCAACACGTCACTATCGCTTGATTCATCATCCTTCGATCATGAACCAGGCGTCCACTTAACCATCGATTCTGGTCATAGTTGTGATTTCTCTTCAAAAGTGTTTTAGTGTTGTGACTTGTCTCACACGTATGTGTATATGCAAATTTATATATGATATCATCATGAGTTACAACAAAAGAAAAAAACCTTGTGTAACAAAAATTTGGCGCCATTACAAAAAATGGGCCTTTTTGGTTGGGTAAACTTAAGGCTAAGTTGATTTACTATACAGGTTCGGCCCACTGAACCTTGCGTAGGAGAAAATGAATCTTTTGTACGCCTTTTTTTTTTTTTTTTGGTTGGCATATGTCTTAGCATAAACCACAATCCCAATTGAAAAAAGGGAAATATGATCTTCTTTTTGTTGTTGTCAACATGCATTACTAGTATTACGTTCCTGTATTAATTATGACTTTATGAGATTAGTTTACGTTACAATGTTACGTTAATTATATGGATCAGGGGGTTCAGGGGGCAGGGCCATTCGTGTAAACGTAACTGTATGTGTATATATGTAAAGAATGAACTATTGTATTGCCTTAGCTTGCACTGATCATATTGAGCCAGCTTAATATATCATACTCAAACATTATTTCATGTTATGAAGTAGAAGAAAAATATCAGCATGCATGTTATGAATTCTAAATAAGAAATTATCAACCACTAAGAATTATACTTACGTTTATGCACTTATATATGTACTCTATTAATTATTTTGGTTTTATATTAATCTTCAACCTCTTGATTGATTCTTATACAAATATCAAAATAAATAATGTTATTTTGTTTTGTATATTTTTTATATACAGCTGTTGGTCAAACTGGTACAGTTGATATGGTAAATGAAAAGTCAAATCACAATACAAATTCCCATGATGTGCAATATATACACTGTTCACCTCTTTTTTTGATGTAATTCAATCTAAAATAATCTCACTTTCGAAAACGGAAGCTAGTAACATTTGTTATTGCACAATACAAACTCCCATAGAATTAACATTCGAATTCTCAACCTATCATTTCTTTTCAACACACACAAACAATAGAACGTTTTTGATGAAATTTGATTTACTAGTAAATGAAACCCCAAAAAAAAAAAAAGAATACAAATACAAGCCAGAGACCGGATATATCAAAATCAGAAGTAGTTTTTTTAATTAAAGCTATATAGGGGGGAAAAGGAGCTGGATGGCATTATAGAGAGCATATAGAGACAAACATGCCTCAAAACTTTTTGACAGAATGCTTTATTGTAGTATTTATTACTTCCCTAATTACAATGTAGCCAAAAACGAAGTCGTCGCCAGACTACTATTCATGCATGCATACCCATCTGTGTTTAAATTCAAACACTATTGGGAACATACAATATATGCATATATCGTTGTAGACAGAGGCGTGAAGTTCCACGTGAAAAAATACCCCATGCCATAAAGAAACAAGAGTAATGTCTTCGCGTTGAACAACTTTTTCCACTAATACTTCCAATTAGCGTAGACCTGATTCTGCAACTTATCTAGTTAGCTTATTGTGTTCATATTAATATGGCCTTTACAATCTTCGCCACTTACCCATAATCAAAATATTACGAATATACGAGGTTACACGCAAAAAACGTATAAAACAAAGATATCTAAGAAAATTTCTAGAATATATATAGTACTATTCCATCTTTTGTTAATATATAGCTAGCCAGTATATGTTTTAATTTGCAACAAGATAACCTTTGATAATTGATGTGTGATAATTAAAATTTTATACTGTAATTTTATTTCTCAGTTTTATGTATTACTGTGTGTCTAATTGAAATGTGTATTTATTTTAGTGCAAATTAATTGAGTTTTTGAAACGTGCATATAACTGATAAAGTGGGAACTTGGCAGTGATACCAAAAAAGTAAAACAAAAATAAATATGTTTCTACAACTGGTCATCCTCAATGTACCCAACTACTACTCTGACGATTTTCTCTTGCCTTATTTATTTCTCGATTTCATATACTATATGTCTATGTATATTTCGTTTATAAATGTAGTTTAATCTCAACCAATCGCATATAATCTATTTTCCTAATATAAGAAATTAAAAAAAAAAAGTTCGCAGAATATGCAAAAATTTCAATGAAAACATGTCGGCTGAGAAATAATTAATGACGTGGATACTTAAAATGAATACAAAAATAATTATATTTTAAAGAAGACAAGGCAAGCGCTAGGGTTTTGGAATGACAATTTGTTTCGGTCTTCTTAAAAGCCCACCACCTCCTCATCATCATTCCCTCATCATAACACCATCACCATCTCTCTCTCTCTCTCTCCCTCTATTGTCTTTTTCTCTCTCTAAGTATTACTCCTTTAAGATTGAGCTGTGACTGTGTGATGGTTATCATGAAGAGAGGCTATTTCTGTTGTGGGGAATGTTGTTTGGATCGAGGATATCATATCCACACCATACACAAGTTTTTATATATATATATTACGATATGCATGATACGATTGTGCAATATTGTCCATATATATGGTATCGTCGGACCAGGCTTCATTCCCCTCAACATGTTAAATGCCGTCAATCACTCATGGATTGTTTATTTTGGTTTTGACAATGTTGGCTGTTTGATGAACATTCTCTCTCTCTCTCTCTCTCTCTAACTGTTTCTATGCTGATCCTGATTGATCCAATAATCATTTTCTTGCATTGTGTACAAGTCGGCAAAAACTACAAAAACCAATTTAAATGATCCTTCCCACTTAAATGACTACAAAATGCTAACGTGATTAGTATACATTTAATTTATGATGACGGATCGAGTCTCTTCTTTGAGGCAATGACTTTTTCAGTGAATAATATTCGTAATCGATTAAGTGGGAAGGAAACCGGTTAACATTTTTTTTTTTGAAAAAGCAGAAACTGGTTAACATAATAAGTAATTTTATGCCTGTTTAGAGATATATATGCAATTCGTATTTGATTAAGTGGGAAGGCAATCGGTTTTTCGTAACATGATATTTTTATCCATATAGGTTATAAGTTTGGACACTAGTTGAAGATATCATCACATATCCTATATTGTTAACAACTTACTTTAGGACTCCTTGGAAGCAGGAAAAGACGCGACCCCATTCCTTCATCCTCCATCTTCGCCGATCTCGGCGTCGGCTCCTACCGGCCACCATGACTAAAAAGAAACCCAAAAAAACACCTCCTATCGCTTGTATCCCCTCCCCCCTCAACAAATAGGTCCCTCGGATCTCCTAGATCTGAACAGTTATCTGAGCCCTCCAAGGTCTTGGCTAATTTAGGAGTTTCCGTTTCAGCCGATCCATCCTCTCGTGTGGAGGCGGAGTCAAAATCTGGAAACTCTAATTTCCCTGCTCCAGCAACCGCAGTCCCTCGACATCCGGTATCAGCTGTCACCAGTGAGAAAGTAAATCCCGGAAACCCTCAAACCGTGATGAACACAATTGAGGCAAACCCGACAATTACTACTCCCAATCTAGCCTCTCCGGTGAATCAGGTGCCGTCATCTGACTCCCCGTGGAAAAATCTTGTTAACGGTAGCTCGATAAAGCTATCAAAGAAAGGTACTCCCTTCACTCTTGATTCGGGTGAAGCTTGTGTAACGATACCAAACTCGGTGATTGAAAAAAATAGAAAAGCCTGGGACAGCTTCATCCTTGGTCAATTCTACGAGGAACCTCCATCTAGAGGTGCGGTACAGGCGATTGCGAACGGTATATGGAGTCGCCAACGTAAGGACATCTCGGTCTCCAAAATGGAGGGAAACTCTTTTCTTTTTCGAGTACCCTGCCCAAATGCTCGACATAGAATTCTTAGCCAGTGTCTCTGGCAAATAGACGGACAGTCGATGTTTGTAGCCAAGTGGTCTCCGGAGATCACACCCTCAAAACCGGAACTATCTATGGTCCCAGTGTGGCTTGAATTTGTGGGAGTCCCCTTGCAATTTTTCAATCGCGAATGACTTGAACACCTAGCGGGTCTGGTTGGACACCCGGTCTGTCTTCACCCACAAACCGAAAATCTGATCAACGTGGAGGTAGCAAAGGTATACACAGTCATTGATCCGAGGAAACCGCTGCCAGAAGCTGTGAGTGCCCGCTTTGAATCCGGAGAAGTAAAGCGTACTCAGGTCTCGAGTCCATGGCTTCCTTCCCTTTGTAGTCATTTTAAGAAAGTGGGACATACAATATCCCATTGCTCCAAAGCGCCGCCCAAGTGTTCTACATGTGGCTCTGTAAAACACCCTACTGCAGAATGCCCAAGAGCAAAAAAGGAGAAGGCACTAGGAAAACGCCCTATAGCAAGCCAACTTCCCATCATAGGGTTACCACCAAACCTGGATTTGGGTGACCAATCGGTCTCCAAGCTCCCACCTGTTCAAAATGTAATCCACCCGGTTGTCCCGCTAAAACCAGTACCAGCGGAAACAGTCCCACCCGTATGGTCAGTTGGGAAGAGTGCAAAACTTGTGGCTTCTCCAAGGACAGAAAATAATTCAAATTCACCTAAATCAGCTTCACCTCCTCGTGTTCTGGGTCTTGACGATGGTAAACTGTGTATTGACTTGAGAGACAATCTATTTTCCCATCTATCACCCCAAGAAAATGCAACAGGCGATGAGGAGTCAGAAACAAGTTCAGCCAATCTCTCGGAAGAAGATGACAATTCGGAAGCAGAAGAAGATCGCTTCTTAAAGGTTGTCTCCAAGAGAATGCTGAGACAAAAGTTGCGTAAGGACCGGGTAAGAGGCCCCTTAAACCTCTAAACCCCATATCCTTTTATGGATATTTTTGTTGGAATGTAAGGGGGTTTAATGACCCTGTAAAGCGGAGAAGTATTAGGAAGTGGTTGAAACAAAATCAACCAGTTTTTGGTGGGATTATTGAGACTTATGTCAATCCCTTAAAAGCGGATAATATAGCCTCTCGAACTTTTCCGGGATGGTCTTTTGTTAATAACTATGAGTTTTCAGATCTAGGAAAGATCTGGATCGTTTGGCATCCCTCTGTTCAGGTAACTATTATCAGTAAATCCTTGCAGATGATCACATGCCGTGTCAAACTGCCTTTTGTCCATCACCAGCTTGTTATCTCTGTGGTCTACGCCTCCTCTACGAGTAATTCTGCAAGGAAAGATCTTTGGGCTGAGATTGTGGATTTAGCCGCAGACTCGACACTCACAAGTTTGCCCTGGACTGTTCTAGGTGATTTCAACCAAACGCTTCTGCCTCACGAACACTCTGACCAAGATGCAAATGTGATGACTTCGGGAACGCGCGACCTCACACAATGCCTCACTTCAGCCTCTCTAACTGATCTTCCCTACTGTGGCAACACCTTCACTTGGACAAACAAACACACATCTGGTCACGTTGCAAAGACACTTGACAGAATTGTTGTAAACGCGGAATGGATCTCAGCTTTCCCCTCTTCCCTAGCAGTTTTTGGAGAACCTGCCTTCTCGGATCACAGTCCCTGTTGTCTGTTCCTGGATACTCAAGTGCCAAAGAGGAAGAAGCCTTTTAAATTTCTGGTGATGTTGAACAACCACCCAGATTTTGCTCTCCTTGTAAAGCTCTGGTGGGACGGCCTCAACTTTAATGGAACCAAGATGTTCAAAATAGCAAAGAAACTAAAAGCCCTGAAAGGAGTGATTCGTGAGTTCAGCAAAGGAAATTACTCAGGTATTGAGAAGCGAGTACAACTGGCCTACGATGAACTCCTTCGATGTCAGCAGGACTTACTTAAAGCACCCACTATGCAGCTAGCTATGCAGGAAAAACTAGCGCATCAGGAATGGTGTTTTTTAGCTAGAGCTGACGAATCCTATCTAAGACAAAAGTCTCGTATATGTTGGCTCGAAGAGGGGGATAAGAACTCAAGATTTTTCCACCAGTCCGTTATTGTCAGGCAAGGATTTAACGAGATCATCTTCCTTCTTGATAACAATGATCAGGTGGTGGACTCTAGCCAAGGTATCCAAAACCTTGTGGTGGAATTCTATCAAAATCTACTCGAAGAGCAGCACCAACTCACCACAGCATCGGTTCCAGAATTAACTGAGCTACTTCCTCAACGATGCTCTGAGGCAGCTTCTCGGATTCTGAACTCACCAGTAACGCCGGAGGAGATAAGAAATGTTATATTCTCGTTGCCACAAAACAAAGCCCCGGGTCCCGACGGCTATTGCGTTGAATTTTTCACAGCCCACTGGGAAACTGTCGGCCAATCAGTAATAGATGCAGTCCTGGAATTTTTCCATTCTGGTAAGCTCCTCACTCAGTGGAATGCCACCATTCTGACTTTGATCCCAAAGATCCCAAATGCACAGCGAGTGACTCAATTTAGACCCATATCCTGCTGCAACACCTTATACAAAGTCATCTCCAAGCTACTTGCTAATAAGCTTAAGAAGGTACTCCCTGATTTGATCTCCAACTCTCAATCTGCGTTCATACCGGGTAGACTTTTGGTGGAGAATGTGTTGCTTGCAACTGAGTTAGTGCAAGGATTTAACCAGAAGAATATCTCCTCCAGAGGAATGCTTAAAGTGGACTTGACGAAGGCTTTT
>NC_025697.1:23258177-23260792 GCF_000633955.1 Camelina sativa | reverse complement strand
AGAAATTGTCGGCCAATCAGTAATAGATGCAGTCCTGGAATTTTTCCATTCTGGTAAGCTCCTCACTCAGTGGAATGCCACCATTCTGACTTTGATCCCAAAGATCCCAAATGCACAGCGAGTGACTCAATTTAGACCCATATCCTGCTGCAACACCTTATACAAAGTCATCTCCAAGCTACTTGCTAATAAGCTTAAGAAGGTACTCCCTGATTTGATCTCCAACTCTCAATCTGCGTTCATACCGGGTAGACTTTTGGTGGAGAATGTGTTGCTTGCAACTGAGTTAGTGCAAGGATTTAACCAGAAGAATATCTCCTCCAGAGGAATGCTTAAAGTGGACCTGACGAAGGCTTTTGACTTGGTTCACTGGGGATATATACTAAACACCCTCAAGGCCTTGGATTTCCCTACTCATTTCATTAAGCTTATCGACCAATGCATCTCTACAACCAGTTTCTCTGCATGTGTAAACGGTGAATTATGCGGATATTTCCGTGGAGCAAAGGGCCTCCGCCAAGAGGACCCACTCTCGCCCTATCTGTTTGTCTTGGCAATGGAAGGACTATCACAACTCCTATCTAAGCAGTACAACTCAAAACTGATTGGCGCTCACCCTCTTGCTATGGACCCGCAAATCACTCACCTAGCCTTTGCGGACGACATAATGGTGTTCTTTGATGGAAAAGTGGGCTCCCTAACTCACATTGCAGCGGTTTTCGAAGAATTTTCCAGAATATCTGGCCTCACAATGAATTTTAGCAAAACGGACCTCTTCGTAGCAGGAACCAAGTTGAAACCTCACAGATGGCATCTCTTGGCTTCAACATTGGTTCACTCCCAATTTAATACCTCGGGTTTCCCCTCATGCACATGAAGCTAAGGCTAGCTGAGTATCGACCCCTTATCGAGAGCTTAACAAAGCGGCTATCCTCTTGGACATCCCGGGCACTATCTTACGCAAGTCGTCAACAACTCATTTCTTCGGTAATCTATGGCACCATAAACTTCTGGATGGCGGCATTTGTTTTGCCAAAGGGATGCATTAAGAAAATCGAAAGCCTATGTATTAACTTCCTCTGGAATGGCAATGGGGGTCGGAAAGGTTCAGCAAAAGTGGCATGGAGACACTTATGTCTCCCAAAAAACGAAGGAGGATTGGGATTCAGATGCCTATCTGAGTGGAACAGAACATTGATGCTTAAACTAATATGGAGACTTTTTGGTACCAGTGACTCACTGTGGGCCTTGTGGATGTGGAACAACAAAATCAAGGATCATTGCTTTTGGAGCTTGGATGTTAAAAAGCAATCGTCTGCCACCCTAATATCCATGCTCAAATTGCGTCACATTGCAGGAACTTTCCTCTATGCCCATCTGGGTAATGGTCAACAATGCAGTTTCTGGTTTGATAGATGGACACCTTTTGGCCCCCTAATAGAGTTCATGGGACACACCGGTCCAGCTCAAACAGGCAACCCCCTGCAGGGAAAAGTAGCTCAAGCTTCTACACTCGGGGGTTGGTCACTCCGACCAGCAAGATCCTCACAAGCGGAGGCCCTCCACATCCATCTTACATCCGTTAACCCACCCTCCTTATCAGTGACACCAGATTCCTATTCATGGCGGATAGGTTCAGAAGATCTTGTAAGTTTCTCCTCTGCTAAAACCTGGGATGCCATCAGACCGCGAGCAACTCCTCCACACTGGACCAACCAAGTTTGGTTCAAGGGTGCAATTCCTCGCCATGCTTTCCTAGTTTGGCTCATGCATCTCAACAGACTTCCACTGAGAGAAAGACTGGTAAGCTGGGGTATGCAAATTGATCCTTGCTGTTGTATATGCGGTTTGGAATAGGAAACGCGTGAGCATCTGTTCCTACGATGCCGATATGCTGAGATCCTTTGGTCGGAGGTCACAAGACGTCTTGGATACAGGCCTTTCACATTTCACACATGGCAAGCTCTCTCGGAATGGTTGGATATGAAAGACGGGATTACACCCCTCTCTCTTCGCAGAATTACTGCACAAGCTACCCTCTATGCAATTTGGCATGAGCGGAATTGCAGGTACCACAACAACGCTACTACGGATGCTATTACCACTTTCAAGACCCTGGACCGTCAAATCCGGGATGCCATTCTGGCAAAGCAGAGCAGGAGGAACTTCAAAAACCTTTTGCTAGTATGGTTGAAATATAACTAAGGCTTGGGTGTATATCTTCTCTTTGGTGTCTCCTTCCCTGTTTTTATTTTTTTGAACAAGAGAGGAACCATGTAATACGGCATTGTAACTTCAACAAACTTTCGGTTTAATGAAATTCACATAATTAAAAAAAAATGTTATAAGTTTGTAACATCATGTTCTGGAGTTCCAAACTTATTTTATTTTAATTTCATATTTATATAACTAAATGTAGCTTTTAGTTTTCGTTAGTGCAGTTATTTTTGTTTTTTGTCACGAAGACAAAGACATGTTACATCTGGCCTCAACATGTTTGTATATTGTTATTTACTTATTTATGTATATAAAAGTCATATATATTTCAAAATAACCATATTTGTTCTCGTGATTTATAAATAGGATTCACGGGAAATTGAAGCTTTTGACTATGG
>NC_025697.1:23245289-23258061 GCF_000633955.1 Camelina sativa | reverse complement strand
TGGGGGGGGGGGGGATAGCAAAAAAGAGATTGAGAAAAAGTCTTTTGTTTTTTCCGTTGTCAAAGTTGCTTTTCATGTCACACCTTTTATCCTAGTATTTATGAAGAAGATGTGACGTCTTCTCTTAATTCACTCAATCGCGACTTCCTGCGTCGTAACGCTGCTCTGAAATCAACCAAAAAAACAAACTTTTTAACTGATTCACTCGACTAATAGTCAATTTCGGGTTTTTTTTTTAAGAAAAATAGATGTAAATGATTGAGTTGTACAGTATGAGGATTAGTTTAGTGAAAACAAAAAAAAAATCCATTTATTGAATACGATCACACTGGCTGGCTGCTTTATACATAATGTGGATCAAAGCATTTGTAAAACAGGAAGACGTGTTTATCGAACAAAATATGTTCATAACCAAAGTAATATGTATAGCCCATGAATAAACCCAATCGATTATGTCAAACTTATAGGCCTGACGGTCCATTTCACTTTTAATTTTCTGGCAGAACATTTTAGAAAAAGCATTTTCGCATAATATATTTTTAATTTCAAGTGGGAATTTTACCTATAAATAATATATTCTCTCCACTAGATATTCCAAGAATCTAATGAGGTTTTACTTTTTTTTTTCTTTTTGTACAATTTATACGTACTTCCCATTAATCCGTTTGTGTCCCCATTAAAAAAGATTCTCTTTAAACTTTATTTCATATTTCGCCAAAGATTTACGCATTTGATTCTTTTAAAACTCGGTTAAAATGCATTATTGGCGGTAACGCAAATTTAGTAATTTATTGTCGAAATTTAAGTTATTACTATAATGTTTTTCTTAACAATCTTTAATCTGTTTAGCTGAATGACCAACTTACCTTTGTACTAGAGATTATTAATTACTATGTCACCTTTCACTATAATATGAATTGTCTTTGGAGAAAGAAAATAAAAATATATACTAAAACAAATCAATATTGCAATTGACTATACAAAGGAATTTCACTTTATTGTGTTGATGTGAATTATATAAGTAAAAGTGATATATATAAACGAAAAAAAAAAACGAATTCGTATGAAGAAAAAAAGAAATATATACTTTGTGGGAAAGGCAACATGTGGAAGATTCCAATCATGTAAATCAGACGCTAGTTTTTGACTATTTGTAATTAATATGAAAAGGTTTTATTTATTTTTGAAAATAAAAGAAAATAATTCGAGATGTATCTACTTTAGCGCCGGTTTGCACGAATCTAATTTTTCCTACCACTAGACCACCACTTTTTTTTGTTCCTTATCCCAATGTTTCTTTCAAGTTTCAAAATAAAAATTTGGCTTCTAATAATTCGTTCCACGGATAGAGATATTCTATTCAATATATCAAAAACATTTCGTGAAAATATCACATTTTCTGTTCTAGCTTAATGGATGTGACATTTAGTTAGATATGGGCAAAATAATTAAAACCGAAATTGATTAAAAATGAAACCAAACCAAACCAAACTTGGAATCGATAAACTATCCGAACGATTCACGGCTCTAATATTCGAAGAATTGAAACAGTTCACAGCACCGAGAACTGAATAGGTATAGGGTATTCGAAATATAATTATTATATCAAAATATTGATTGCATTTAGAGATATTGAGATAATATGAATTAGTTGCTAACTTTTACAATCATAAACCCATATATATCAAATATTTGCAAAACATAAAATTTCTGTTTTAGTTTGATTGATGTTACAAATACTCTTAGGATGTGTGTCATCATCTCCGTTAATCTTGGGATTAGGTGGATTATCATTTAAGTTTTAAGTTTTAATGATGACAAAAAGGAAAAAGAACAAAAAATAAAGTACATCATACTATATATATAAGTATACATTTAGGAGAAGATTAAAGTTTGTTTTAGTGCTTTAATTTCAAGTAAATTATATTCGATATACTTTTTTGAAAAGTTATATTATTAGGGATTCAAATTCGGTCCAAATACGTTAAAAAAAAAGAAGTAAACTTTGCTATAACATCACTTCTCTTTAAAACCACTTAAAAGGACTCATCTTCAAAGCAAATGACCAACATGCGACCTTTTCTTAACCATCCATCTCTTGCAACCGTCCAAGAACCCTGGCTATTTTCCTCTACTTTCTAGGCAAAACAAAAACTAGTTTCTCGAGAAAATAAATCAACATGGGAGAAACAGAAACCATGGCGACAAACTAACTAAACCACCTATATCTATTATTATCTATATATACTAATATATATTCATCAATGGGTAACGGAGACAGAGCCATGAGCCACTGGAGCTTCCACATCCCACTTCTCCATAATCATCATCATCATCATCATGAGCATGACCATGAAAGGATACCAAAAGGGTGTTTGGCAGTGAAGGTAGGACAAGGAGAAGAGCAAGAGAGATTTGTGATTCCCGTTTTGTACTTTAATCATCCTTTGTTTGGACAACTCTTGAAGGAAGCTGAAGAAGAGTTTGGTTTTGCGCAAAAAGGAACAATCACGATCCCTTGTCACGTTGAGGAGTTTAGGTACGTTCGAGAATTGATCGATCGAGAAAACACTAAATTTCTCGGTCATAATCTCTTTGATCATCACCACCAACATCATCACAACCATCTCATCCGTTGTTTTAGAGTTTGATGATTTTGTTTTGGCTTTTTTCTTAGATAAAATATATTTTGTATAATTATCTCATGTTGTTGTTGATTGTAAATAAATATCGGTCTTTGTTTCATCTTTATCTAATTGTGTGGCTTGTTGTTGTTGTTCAGATATGTCTCATTTTCCTTTTTTTGTTAAAGTACATATGTGTCATGATGATGACATGTACGCTTATGTCGAGAAAACCCTTTAATTTCTCTCGGCTTTCCAACTATTTTACTAGAGATGAATCATTTGGACAAAGAAGTAATTTAATGGATTTTTTTCTTGTTTGATAAATGTAATTAATGGTTCTATACCACACATATACATATACTGTATACAAAAATATATCTTCTGTGTTACGTTTACGTTGATAAACATACGTGAAAACGTAAGCTTCTTTATATCACGTATGTAGAAACTAAAGAAGGGTTTGAGGTTTTTATTATTGTGTTTCTAATATGAGATCATTACATATATGAACAATACTAACACCAATCTAACAATTAACATAATGCTAACACCAATTTAATGTAAACTTTTCTAGCCAATACGTGTAAATACTTGTGCAAGAAGTAATATAGAGATTTATATTATTTTTTCGGTGGGGTTTCAAGGATTTCACCTCATAGATGAGTTTTGATGGCTCACAATACTTGGTTGGCAAGATAAACATCTTGCTTTCCTAATAAAATAAATGTATACATTCTTTAATCTTTAACTGATCGAGATGTTCTTAAATTTTTGTTGTCTACTCAATTGTTTATTCATTCTTTACGGTTGTAAAAACAAAACAACCTTATGAATTATGATATTTATAAGAAAAGACTTTATAAATCACACACTTGCAGGAAAGTGAAGTAAAATATACCCTTTAAGAACCCGAAATTTTCATTTCGATTATAATTTTCCGTACTATTCCTTGAAAAATAATAATGGGTCGAAGAATTTTGAAAGTGGAAAGAAATGGACGAGAGGCTTTGACCATTCTGTATGGCCAGAACAGCAAAACGCACTCACTACAAAATACGATACGGTAGGTATATTCTTCTTCGCGAGTTTAAAACATGTTTATAAGTTTATGGGTCAGTTTGCACCAAAAAAATAAGGTTTATGAGCCTATCTTTGGGCTTTAGTATTGCTTGAAAACATATTTCTAAATGAGTTTTTTTATAGACTTCCCCCATGTAGTAAGCAAATCCAACAAGCCGAAAATGACGACAAATGGAGAGAATTAACACCAAAATTTATTTTAAACAGTCATAAAATATCTTTAAATGAATTAATATTTTTTTAAAATCTTTTAAATTAAAAATTAACCTAAAATATCTTCAAAATTAAAGATTACTTTATTATTTAATGAAGTGAGATATTATAATTAAGAAGAGAGATCTAATATGCTTTTCACCCAAATGGAGTAAAACAAGACGAGCAAATTCGCACCTCTCAAACAAATATAGTATAACCAATCATAGGAAAATACTTAGCATAAACAAGATGATCAAGTGTCTCCTGTTAACAATTCTGGTGATCTCTCCAATTTCGATATGCGCCAAGAAGGACCTGATGATAAATGAATGCCACAATACACAAGTCCCATCCATATGTATGCAATGTCTCGAATCCGACCCAACATCCGTTCAAGCCAACCCTGTTGGCATCGCTGGCATCATCCTACAATGTCTTGACGCTCACCTCCATATCATCATCAAGCAAGTTTTCACTTACAACCAAATATATATTATAATAACTCTTATATATATTAATATATCCTCTAATCTGTTATCAATTCTTTAAAAATTGGTGCAGCAACATAACGGATTTATCCTCGAAGAAAGACGAAGGTGAAGTGAAAACAGCTCTAGAGGTTTGCAAAAAGGACTTGTCGATGAATGTAGCTACAAACTTGTCGGAAGCCAAAAGAAGTCTAAAAACCGGTGATTACGATAAAGTAAACCATTTGATAGAGCTTGCACTTGGCTTTCCTCTTCAATGTCTGTTCAAACTCAAACTTGTCAAGTTCATGTCTCCCCAACTAAGTAGTCAAATCAATATATATGGCCAACTCTCTGATGCTGCTATGCGGATCATTGATCGCTTCTAATAACTCCTTATTGTTCTCTGTATAATTCGTAATTCACCTCATTTTCTAACTTATTTTTGGAGAATAATGAAATAGTTGAACATATACTTCATTACATGATGTGACTCGTGTCGTCACCAATTTTTTTTTTAAAAATGATGTGCGTGGTATAAAACGATGACAACAAATAAATAGAGTATGTTGAATCCATTAGTTTCCTTGGCCATTTATCTGCGAACCTTTAAAGTTTAAACCGAGTTCTCAGTATCTTCGTAAGATTCATGTAAACTGGTTCCTACGCAAACCTTTCACGAAATTCCTTAAAACCTTTCCAAACACGAAGTTTGCGTACAAGATCTTTTATCAATATATATAGACGATACAATTATATTTGTCACCCAAGTGACTTTGTTTTTCACGTTGGTAAGAAGAAAACAATTCTTTTCAAATTAAAATCCAATCATATTTTTGGGTGTGTGAATGGTGTAGGGACCATACATTAACATCCTACCATCAAAAAACCACGTACCATGCACTGTGGGACAATAACACATTTCTAAACTGATATATGTTTTAGGCTTGTCAAACTAGTCAAATATATTCATTTATGGTAGCGCCCAGTGATAAAATAGCTAAAACATATTAGGTTAATTATTATGTGATTAGTTGTAGCTAGTGAAGTGATATCCTAAGAATTATTCGTCGGTTTTGCCATTCAGTCGATATTTATTGGTTAATAAATATACGCACTTGACCTATTTTGTAAGATGGAAGTTTGTGTTAATAAATTAATATATCATTGTTGTGTCATTATACTGTACGAAGTTAAAGTCGTCATACATTTCAAGTTCTATCCTTTTCTTTCCTTTTTTTTCCAGCCAGTTCTTTTCAGATTTGTTAAAATAAGTTTTGTTTTTTAATTATCATGCAATGTAAACTCCAAAATAAGATATTGTCTATATAGGTCATCAAAGTTGGACCATTAAAAGTATAACAATAATTTGTCTTCTTACTATAACGTTAAAACGAGGAAAACAATTCAGTTTTCACGTGACTGACTATGTACGTNTTTTTTTTTTTTTTTTTTTTACGTACTATTGAAATATTAATCATAGGATAAGTGACCACGAAAACCAGAATAAAAATAGGAGTTATTACATATCGAAAATAAACTTATTTTCTTTCTATTTATATCTTCTCTTCTCTCTATTATTTAGAATCTTATTCATCCAATCCTTGTCTCTTAATTGGTTTGGTTGGGAAAATAAATAGATAATAATCTTACTTTCTCTCCATCTTTGTCTTCTTCTATGCTATCTATTACGCAACAAACTCAAGCCGTAGTGTCCTCGTCTTCGACGGATCTACTTCAGCAAAAACTCCGGTTTCTCGTGGAAAAATCGCCGGACCAATGGGCTTACATCATATTTTGGCAAAAGATAATTGATGATCAATCGGACCAGTCTTACTTGGTTTGGGTTGACGGCCATTTCTGTGGAAACAAGAACAACAAAACCCAAGAAAATGTTCATTTTTTATTTCTCTTATATATATTGTTCTTTGTCTACGAGTATGTTTTACGATCAAAATATTCAACATTTATTTTATTCAACTTAAAAAAAAAAATCTTACAAAACAATATAATTTTTCTCACCCTTTATTTTTCGTTTCTTTCTTCAGCATACAACTAAGAGCATCGAGTGTGAGCTTATGATGGATTGTGGAGATATTGAATTGTTCTATGCCACATCTTTTTACGGTGACGATGGGTCGCGGAGAAAGGAAATTTCCGACGAATCTTTGGTTTGGCTAACCGGTCTCGACGAGCTCCGGTTTAGTAACTACGAGAGGGCTAAAGAAGCTAGTTTTCACGGGGTACACACATTCGTCTCCGCACCCATACACAATGGCATTATCGAACTTGGTTCGTCTGATTCCATTAAACAAAACTGGAACTTCATCAACCGGGTCACGTCAATGTTCGGGTCCGGTCAAACCCTAGAACTCACTGACCAAACCGGTTCTTATCCTAAACCTGAAGAATCAGATTACTCAGAAATTGGAAATCAGCAAATCACATCGGAAAAAATACGGAGGACGAAACTTGAGACGACGGGCGTAGCTACGGCGAAAGAGAACCATCCTTCGCCGGGGTTTTCCCACGTGGAGGCGGAGAGGCAGCGGAGAGAGAAGCTAAACCACCGGTTTTACGCTCTACGTGCCGTCGTACCAAACGTATCAGGAATGGACAAAGCGTCGCTCTTATCCGACGCCGTTTCGTACATCCAAAGTCTTAAAACCAGAATCAATGATCTCGAAAGTGAGATCAAGAATTTGAAGACGATATTGACCGCGGAGACAGATCATAACTACAACAGCAGCAACAGGTCTCCGTCTTTCGTAGACAAGGTCAACCAAAAACCTTCGAAGTCAAACTTGGAAGTGCAAGTGAAGGTCGTCGGAGACGAAGCCGTGGTTAGGGTTCAGACGGAGAATGTGAACCATCCTACGTGTGCATTAATGACTACGTTAATGGAAATGGATTGTCGTGTGCAACACGCGAACGCATCGCGCTTGGGGCAGATTATGGTTCAAGACGTTGTTGTTTTGGTTCCGGACAGATTACGATCGGAAGATAGTATAGGGACCACACTTGTCCGAAACCTAGCTAAGATCACTAAGCTAAATTTCGCCATTAATGAAACTCGATAATGATTTAATTGACTTATTTTGTTGTTGTCGGTTTCAAACAGTATATATTCATTGAGTGTTTTCCTTTTTTCTTTCGATGAGTATTCAAATGGATGTAATTAATATTTGTACTTACGAGTCATAATCCATATTGTATCTTTAACCCTCTTGTCGACAAAAAGAAAACAATCCATATAGAAAGTATGAATAGTTGTAGACCATAAATCTTAGGAACACATGCACCAAAAATCGGTAATTTCGTAACCCAGTTATGGGGTTATGTTGAATTCCTATACCATATTTATATTGTGTAAATCCATATATAAAGTTCAATAAAATTCAAATTTACTGCCCCAACTCGTAAAACGGTGTTAAAACATACATAAGCCAGCCGTAACAGTGTTAATAGACCATCAACGGCTCCTTATGTGTACATACACGCCACGTATGAAACGGCGTCGTTTTAAGAAACAAAAGAAAAAGCTTATTTTGACTAAAACGACGTCGTTTCTTCCTTCTTCTTTCTTTTTCTCCCTCCTTCTCTCCCTCCTCAAAAAAGAGTGTCTCGTGATCTTTATCGCTTAAAAATCAAAACTTTCAGGTAACAATTTAATGGGTTTCACTCTCTCTCTAAAGCTCTGTTTTTACCTTTATTCTTTTTTCTTCTGCGTTTTATTATATGATTCTTATTAGATCCAAAAGCTTTTTATCTAGCTTTTCTTATTCTTGTTACTTTTAACTAGATATGTTTGTAAACCTAAAATAGAAAAACAATCTTTTCTTTTTTCACTTTTTTGCATGAAAAGCTTTTGATTGGCTTTATACTGGTTTTGGTTAGTTCAAGAGCTTCAATAGGTTTATGTTTTATTACGATTCAATTGATTTGTCACTTAGATTTGAATTCAAGATCCCATAACAGCTCAACTTTGTTCTTGAGGTTCATTTTTATCCAATTTGGGGAGATCCATGATTGTTTGATGTGCTCAAATCCTCAATTTGTTGCTGTTAAGTGATGCTATCGTTTGTTTTTAATGACTAGATCAGGTCACTCTCTGATGATATCTGTGACAATATTGATTACTAGAGTGAAGAATCGGCTTTCATAACAATCACAGATCAAGATTGCTCTCTGTTATTAGTTTTTTTTATATATTTTCTCTCCTTCATGATGACCTCAAAAACTCCAGAAGGATCACTTACCAATTCCAGTCAAAGTATGTCAATCAACACGTTAGCAGATTAAGTATCTTCGAGTTTGTCTTGATCACCCGTTTCTCCCGACCTTGTATAGTCATTTCGAATTCGAGAAGTTCTCTTGTTTGGTTATGGAGTTTTGTCCTGGAGGTGATTTGCATACACTAAGACATAGACAACCAGAGAAACGTTTCACCGAGCAAGCAACAAAGTAATTAAATCATTCAAACTCTCTCTCTATCTAAGAATTTCGATCTCTCTATGATGCTTTCGGATTTCGATCTCCCTATGATGTACCATTAGCCTCTCGATAGTCAGATCAGCCAATGTCGGATTTGAAGGCTTGTCAAAGAATTCAGTTTCTTGCTCTCAGCAACCTGCTTGCTTCCAGCAACCATCTTGCATCTCAATGCCTCCAACATCTTCCTTCTCTCCTCGAGTCTTCTCATCGACATCAAAGAAAGACAAGAAACCTAAACCCAAAAACGGGAACCACCAAGTAACTCCGTTGCCAGAACTCGTTGCAGAGCCCACATGTGCTCGTTCAATGTCTTTTGTTGGTACACACGAGTACTTAGCTCCACAGATCATCAAAGGTGAAGACATGAAAGCACAGTTGATTGGTGGACTCTGTTTTTTGGTAAAACACCGTTTAAAGGAAGAAACGTCGTTTTAGCCAAAATAGCTTTTTTTTTTGTTTCTTAAAACGACGTCGTTTCATACGTGGCGTCCACGTAAGCAGCCGTTGACGGTCTCTTAACATGGCTTATGTATGTTTTAATACCGTTTTAGAAGTTGGAGCAGTAAATTTGAATTTTATTGAACTTAATGTATGGATTTACACACTATAAAACATGGTGTAGGAATTTAACATAGCCCTTTAGGTGGGGTATGAAATTACCGATTTTCCCACATGCACTTCTTTGAAAGCAAGTTAAGACCAGTAAAACCAAGTCAGTTCATAAGAGCAAATTCAACTGTGATTTTAAAAGGATTTTAAAGAAATGCTTAACCTTAAAAATAAATCAAAATACATTATAATTGTTAAAATCGATCCTAAAATAAAATAAGAATTTTTAGGATCATTAAGGATCAAATATGTGCTGGTCTTTGATTGGTTGCTGGAAATAACAAAACAAAAAAAAAAAAAATCCATCGAAGCTTTTTTTTTTGTTCCTCTCTCTTTCTTTTCCTTCGAGCCGATCCCAACAAATTCGGTGAGATTTTCTTCTCAAGTTGAATTGAGAAAATACATGAATCGGAAATGGGTTTCTAATCCGGCGTTATCACCATCCAAGCGACGACGGTGACCATCGACGATATCTGGTTCCTCAAACGCAAACCCCAAATCGGGAATGAATCGGAAATGGGTTTATTGTTGCAAGATGTGAAGAAACGAATCTCCGATGTTGTGGAGGATAAAAAGGTGAGTAATGCTTGCTTTGTAATTGTTTGATTGAGTGATTTATCCTTTGACTGATGCTTGCTCTGTAATGTAAAGAGTGTTGTTGGTAAAGCAATGTCGTTTTCAAATTGGATAAGATTATATAATTTGGGGGACTTATCACATTTTAAGTTAGGGTGGTGGTTATTTGAGATTTTGGTTTAGCTTTCTATATCACATGTTGGATTCTCCAATCTTAAGTAGATATGAATTTGTTGATGATGATGATCATTAAAAAGGCTATTGATTATTGGAGGGATTGATCACTGATAGAAGTTTACATATATCATTTTGATGCAGGAAGCTGTAGCGGTAACAACTGCAATTCAAGAGGAGATATTCTTGGAGATGGGAATTGGTATAGTTTTCTTCTTTAGTCGTTGTTGGTGACTTTGTTTTGCACACCATTACATCATTACATGTGTCTAAGTGAATGGTTTTACTGTTAAAAACAGAACCGGGATTTGGTATTGGGTGCTTGGGAAAGCTGAACTCTGCATCTGAAAATGATAAAGAGTTGATGATTGGTTTCTACAAGTTCCTCGCTAGGTAAGCTCTCTCTCCTTACCATCTTACGAGATTAGTTTATGAGAGTTTACTACTACATATGACTGGCTACTTTCAAAGCTTAGTAGGGAGGAGATGGCATGTGAAGAAGCTGAGCTAGGACCAGATGGATTTGAACAGAAAATGAGAGCACAACAACTGTTGTTGTGTTGCAAGAACAGGTATATTTGAATGTTCTTATTTGCAGCAACTAGAGATGCTTAAGTATATGCGTAAATTTCCACAAGATGACCAATCTGCTATTCTTCATGCGGCAAAAAAAGGAACTGTTTTTTTGCAAATTCCTCGGTGCCTTGGTGATGGTTCATGCTGAAAATGCTTTTTCTTATGTGATAGTTATCATTCACTTTTGTGTAATCTTGTTTTAATATGCTTTTAAATCATGTAACTTTAAATTTTATGAAATGCAATAATTTATGTTTTAAAAAAATGCTTATAAATTTCAACCAACCAATTGTACTTATATTTTACTTTTCAAATTAATTTTTTAAAAAATTTAAGAACCCAAAATTAGGATCTTACTATTGGAGCATACCATTTTACAGTTTTTTAAAAAAGTTTTTAACTTCATTATTTCTAATTATTATAACTAAAAGCATACTTAAAATCCTTTTTTAACATTCCACCATTGAACTTGCTCTAACTTCACATAAACAAGCGCATTGCTTTATATTTTACTATTATCAAACAGTTATTAAGATTTAAAATCATTGATTGGTTTTAAAAATATATTTACAACAGTTTGGGCGGGGAAAAAAAAATACCAGTAGTACAAAACTGTGTAAATGTACAGACAAATATTGAAGTATACAATAATGAGAAAAAGTGGTACGTACAATAATGCAAAGAAAAGAAAAAGCGTACAATAATGCAATTGAATTGTATATTTCTTATTCTTTTGTTTGCTAACAATAAGTACTAATTGCAGTCAAATGTTTAAAATGTTTTTTTGTGCGCAACAAAGTTACGCATACGATATCCAAAACATTCACATAAGAAATACAACATATTCCAATTTGTTATGAATATTCTATATTATATAGATGTACATTATCGCCCATTAGTAGATCTAGTATATAATTTAAAATGCTAAAGTGCCCATTAGTAGATCTAGTATATAATTTAAAATACTAAAGTTGTATCACTATATATATGTTATATCCTATGGGATAAATTAATAATAGCAAGAGAACAATTCTATAAATCTATTGTTATAACACAAATTTGTATTTTTTTTATTAATTATATATACATGGTTTTAGGTTTCATTTTTTTCGTAAAGAAAGATATGCTATGCAACAAACTATATCACGTGTCGATTAAATAACTATGATACGATATAGTTTCTGCTATGAAATTAAAGTTTCTTGATAGAAAGTCAGAAACATTTATCTTTCAAATGATCCCTTCTCCAATCCTCTGCTGCAGCCAAAAGTGTCACGAGGTCCACAAAAACAATATATTGGCAGTAATTAAAAAAATTTGGTACTCACCGTGAAAATTTACATAAATATATAAACCTGTATAAAATTTGTTATATTTAATTAGTGGGTTCTTTTCTATACCTTCTTTAAATTTGGTACTCAACATGAAATTTTTTATAAATATATAAACCTGTATAAAACCTATAAATAAGGCTAATAAATTTGCAAAACCATTTCTTCAATTTAAAACCATTTCTTCAATTTATATGTTTGATCTTATTTATCTCAAAGAAAAAATGTTAGATGTATGAATTAAAAAAAAAAAAAAAAAAATCTAATTGTGCATAAAAATGATGATTTTTTATTTTGTTTAAAGTGTTTGGAAGGCTTATCAGGCCCAATACGAAATGAAATCTCATAACCCAAAATGGCCCATTACGGGCCCGATAACACCTTTTGGGTCATTTTCAAGTTGGACGAGAAAACGTAAATAACTATTTCGTATCCTCCCCCAAAAAAAAAAAAATTACCAAACGATTCTTCTCGATTTTTCCTGCGCCTCTCTTCGTGTGTCCGTTCTCTCGCGTCGTCGTCTGTGCAATCGATTCAGGTAAATTCACTTTTCTCGAAATCGATGTTTCTGCTCTGATAAATCGATTCCCTCAGATCTTATCTGATCAATTTGTTGTTGTTGATGTTGTTGTTAGTCGTTTGT
>NC_025697.1:23238990-23245250 GCF_000633955.1 Camelina sativa | reverse complement strand
GGTCATTCACGAGATCTATGGTCTTGCTTCTGCGTCGATGTTTCAATAGATCGTTCTCAGGCCTCATGTTGAAAAATCCAAAGCTCAGAGATATATGTTATTTAGTGCGGAATGAGAAGAAAAATAAATCGAGATTTGTTGGTAGAAGTAGTTTTCGTAGATCGCATCGTATTAGATTATTCACAATCAGGTTCTTCGTTTGCGTTATGATTGAGAAATTGTTAGATTATTTTTTTTTCAATTCAGCAGCTTTGTTTTGTAACTGTTTTATGTATGAGATTTGACTTAAAGCTTCATTTCAATTCCTCTTCTCCAAATCTGATATTTGTGTTCATTTTTGCCTTTTCTTTGTGTGTGTGTGTGCTGGTTCAGTATTCTTAATCCTCTTTGTGCAACTAATTGTAAATATGTTTCTTTGGTACATGAATGAATTAGTGGCTTGATTATGTTTGGTCTCTGTCTCTAGGTACTTTTTTAGGTTAAGGATGTCAAGAGCTACTTACATTGTCGGTGCACTTGCGGGATCTGCAGTAGTAGCTTACGTGTGTGACAAAGTTATCTCTGATGATAAGCTTTTTGGAGGTAAGTTTTCATATTCTAAATTAAAAAAAAACTCACAACGTAGCTACTTGTGATGATATAAAATGAAAGCTAAATCGGTTTGGTTTTTTTTAACTCTCAGGGTCTACCCCGGGAACTATTACTAACAAGGAATGGTGGGCTGCTACTGAGGAGAAATTCCAAGCATGGCCAAGAACCGCTGGTCCTCCCGTCGTGATGAACCCTATCAGTCGCCAGAATTTCATCGTCAAGTCACGTCCTGAATAACTTTTGGAAAGAGTGATGTGATTTGCCTTCTGGTGCATCGTTCTCATTCGTTATGGATTCCTTCATTATGATGATATTTGCTCTTTTTTGTTTGGTTTTGAAGATCGGCTAATTTGCTCTAGCTGGTTGTAGTAATAATTTGTGTTGATGGATGATAACACATTATTCAGACAGACCAAGCTTTTTCCCGATGCATGGCTTCTTTTGTAAGGTTGTTGATTTTGACGATAAATGATAATCGAGCAAACAAAGACTCAGGTGAACTTTCACATGGATGGTTGAAAATATTGTTGGTTTATATTTGGTTTGGTTTGTTTACAAAAATGAGAACCGAAAGTCTATTTCCCATTCGTTTTTTGTTCTGGCTTAACCAAAAAGATAATGCTTTTGTCTTTATGCATTTAAAATTTGATCAAAATCTCAAGCATTATAATAAATTTCTCACAAAGCGGGAGAGGTAACAATTCAGCGTTATTCTAATAAACCGGTTCATACATCACATTGAACCGGAGCCACTATTACCATACAACAGCGTTAGATAAAAGGATTTAATAAAATACATCTGAAGTTGCGAACCATTCCCCAATCTAGGAACTGAAACTCAACTGGTCTCAAAACCCTTCATAGAGACTACCAGCTAAACTGATGAAACAAAGGCAGAACCTATTTAATATCAACAAACGCATCATTACCTCTTCCTCCAATTCATTTTCCTTCAATTTTTGCATCACCACTGCCATGTCTAGCAGCTGAACCACCTTGCTCATCAGCTGCACTCTGGCTCACATCCTGTTTACCTCCACCGCTAGCATTGTTCGGACCCGCTGTTTTGTAAACAAGGTCAAATATCAGTAATGTTACAATAAGTTCCAAAACTGCTGGAAAACCTTGAGGAAATGGTTATTAAATTTTTACAATTGTTTGGGCCAAGAGTAGTAGTTTCCGGTTGGTGCATTTGATGTTGCAGTCCGTTGTTATTATTCAAACCCATTGGTCTAATCCCCATGTGCCCTTGCATAGCTTGTTGATGTAACTGTTGCTGCGGATCTTGAAGTTGATGAGGGTTACCAAATTGCAATGGACCTCTTGGAGGGACAATCCCTGGAGGTATGTGTTGAGGCATTCCCATTCCCATAGCTAGTTGATGTTGCTGTATAAAGTAGCTTGGTGGTGGCTGCATTGCTGACGAATGAGGAAGCATCTACAGAAACCAAAAAAACTCACAAGAACTATAAAAAACCCGAATGTTTTTCTCACATCGATGTAATTTTCACTGATCAAAACAGAAACTTACTGCTTGGGGAGTCATGGCTCCTGGTGTTGGTACAGCTGCTGGTGGCGGCTGAGGTTGGGCATCCGCGATTGCAGCGAGATACATCAAATTCTTTTGGAGAAGAGCTTGATACCTGACATAATCAACAATCTTACATTCTTAACATTCCAGTTTATACCATAAAAAAAGAGCACGAGACTATCCAAAAACTTACTGAGCACATTCTGCAAGTTTACTGAGGTTCTGATTTTCCAAAATCGCCATTATAAGCTTCTTGTTCTCATCAAGATACTTCAAGAAGCAACAAAACAAGTGATCAAGAAAATACTATCAGTCAATGTCTCCATCTTTACAATCAGATTCTGAAGCCAAATTCACTGCAAACATAACTTTCCAAACACTTAAAGCAGGAAAAAAAAAACACACTTGTGTAAGACAAATCATACGAAGCTATTGGCTTCTCCCACACAAATTGTATTCAGGAACCATTACATAAACAGTTCAAACTACTCAGCAACATCATTACAAAACCAACATAATCAAAGAGAAAGTAAAAAAGCAAAAAACCTTTTGGATCTGTTCGGTAGTGATGTTAGTAGGAGGAAATGAAGGAAGAACCGTCGGAATCATCTGTGGAGATTGCTGCATCTTTTTTTAAAATTCACCAATCAAAACTGTAACAGTGAAACCCTAAAGTATCCTTCGTCTCACGATTTAATTGTAAGTGATAGAATTGTTAAGCGCCCCAATGCAAGATAAAAAATTATTGAATATTTTGGATTATCCTCAAAAATTTAAGACTTTTTTTTTGGTTTGTTTGAATTTCGCCGACGAGGTTTCTGGGAAATTTTAAGACCAAAAACAAAAAAGTCCCCCACCGAACAATACACGTGGCGGCTCTCATAAAACAGATCACCGCTGTTTTTATTTATTGGGCCTCTTAATAGGCCTTATAAACCTATGATGAAAGCTTCTGTATGAAGAAGAAGGTTACCTACTTTGAATGTGTATGATTTACCAAAGTTAGTTCCACAACGGCGATAGAATCAAATCAAGTTTTAGATAACGTAGCAGCTCTCCGTTTTATACGACCAAAGAGCAACTGTGATAGCTTATATTTTGTGGAGATAGATCCGATATTGGAAAATGTGATGGGACTTAAATAATATGTAAATCGTTAGGGCTAATACACCCATTGTAAATTGGTTTTGAATTAGAATCTAATTGTAAAGTCCGAATTTAATATGGTATCAGAACATGTTGATTATTGGGCTATGATGTTGTTCTCACATATGCTCACGCTTTAGATGGTCATATTTGAGCGTGAGGGAAGTGTTAGTGTCAAATATATTATTTAAGTTTAGAGCCGGCGCTGAGTATTTATAGGCCGCAAGTCTAATTGTTTTTTAAAAAATTATAGCTATTTTTTTTACAAAAAAATGGTTGTATAACCAGGGAATAGGGGGTTGGGATTCGAACTCACGTGCAGACCATCAAAAACCTACTACTTTACCAGCAGAAGAAAGACAACTTTTAAAAAAATGACCGATTAATTATTATATTATCTGACGGTCGCAAGCACTTGTTTGTCCTGCTTGTACTCCTGGCCGGCTCTTTAAGTCCCATCACATTTCGTATGTATGATATTTTTTCCTTTTTCATGATAGATTTTTATCTTATTTAAGAAAACACGTTGGAACAAGTATTTATATAATTAAGTTTTATTATGACTGGTTTTAAAGTAAGCTGCATACTAACTTTGGCTTCATCACTAAAACTACGGATTAGAAAAGAAGCTATTAAAGCTTAACTAAACCGAAATGAAGCGGAGTATCTTATTAACATTTTTGAAGTACATTTTGTGTTATGTCATTTTAGTTTTGTTTATTTAAAAAGTTATTTACAACATTAATCCCTAAATTTTTTCCAAAACTAACATTATTCTAGATTTTGTTTCCTAAATATTTTACATTTTATTTCAATTAAAAAAATAACAACAATCAATATGAAAATAGAAACTATCATATATTTAACATACATTATGTTGTGTTATGAAGATATTCTATATCTGAATCCTTCGTAAACAAAGAAAAAAATAATTTGATTCCTATTTTGTTTTCCAAAATCTGTAAGTTTTGATTCTTAAAGTAAGAAAAACTTCGATTGACAATTATTTAAATATTATAATTAACATATATAAACTTAATAAAAATTTAATTATTATGAATATGTAAAATTAAAAAATTCTAAAATACTATATAATGTGGTTATATAGTAGATGATTTATAAAGAGAACATGTTGAAATTAATAAAATATTATTAAATTTGTGTTAACACAGTTTAAATCCTCATTTAATTATTTATCAACACTACTAATATTAGAATATTTGACATAAAATCAAGTTGATTTAACTAAGATTGACATAAAAAAACACACTTGTGTAAGACAAATCATACGAAGCTATTGGCTTCTCCCACACAAATTGTATTCAGGAACCATTACATAAACAGTTCAAACTACTCAGCAACATCATTACAAAACCAACATAATCAAAGAGAAAGTAAAAAAGCAAAAAACCTTTTGGATCTGTTCGGTAGTGATGTTAGTAGGAGGAAATGAAGGAAGAACCATCGGAATCATCTGTGGAGATTGCTGCATCTTTTTTTAAAAGCCCCCCACCGAACAGTACACGTGGCGGCTCTGATAAAACAAATCACCGCTGTTTTTATCTATTTGGGCCTCTTAATGGGCCTTATAAACCTATGATGAAACCTTCTGTATGGAGAAGAAGGTTACCTACTTTGAATGTGTATGATTTACCAAAGTTAGTTCCACAACGGCGATAGAATCTAATTAACCGTCGTCCACCGAAGCAATCAAACTCCGATTCCTCAACCGTGGCTCCGGATATTTTACGGCGGTTGTTTCCGGCTCGGACGCGAAGAGCTGTCCCTGTTTTCCCTTTTGACTCGGCTGGAGATGAACCTTTTCCGGTTCTGCTCCGGTCTGAAAGTTCTCGGCTATTTCATGATTCTTCTCGTCTTCGCACTTGTTGCTGTATCTTACTACGCCGTCGTCGTTACCACATGGTGGCCGATCTTGATCCGCGGCGACCATGGAGCTCTCTCTGCCCTCGCAATCTTAATCATCTTTGTTTTCCATTTCCTGGTAAATATTTTCTCAAAGTCTAAACATTTCAGATTTGGTTTTGTTTCTCTTGAATTAAAAGTTCTAAGCTTTTTAGCTGCTTAACCCCTAAAACGAGAATATGCAATGGGTTTAGCCATGAACAGATCATTGTTAAAGACCATAAATTGTTATAGAAATTATCTCTCTTGAGTTCTCTGATGAGATGATGCTTGCTTGGTTCCTTTGCAGCTGATAATGTTGTTGTGGAGCTACTTCGCAACAGTTTTTACAGACCCAGGTTCTGTTCCTGAGCATTTCAGAAGAGAGATGGGAGGTGGTGACAGTTTGGAGGCTGGTACTTCAACAGACCAAGGAGCTTTTGGCTCTTTAGGTTACTGTACCAAATGCCGTAATGTTAAGCCGCCTCGTTGCCATCATTGTTCTGTGTGTAAGTTGAAATCTGATTTGCTAATAATACTATGTGTTTCTGCTTAGGTTTCTAGTGATAAAAGAAGAAAGCTTTACTCTTTTTTGTTGTGCAGGTCAAAGATGTGTGCTCAAGATGGATCATCACTGTGTTTGGATTGTCAATTGTGTTGGAGCGCGCAATTACAAGTTTTTCCTTCTCTTTCTGGTACAAACCCCTTTCCGTTTTTAATCTTATGGTGCTTGAATGAGTTATATTTGCTGATTTCTTCACCGTTATTTTTATATCTGTAGTTCTATACTTTCTTTGAGACATTGTTGGATGTTATAGTCTTGCTTCCTAGTTTTATCGAATTCTTCAGCCAGGCTGTTAAGCATTCCTCTTCTCCTGGTAAACTAGCCTCCCTCGTTCTGGCATTTGGTGAGTTTAAACGGTTCATTTTCTGGCTTTCTCTTTCCTAGAAGCAGAAAGTGCTTAGCTCTTTTTTTGGGTCTCATTTTCCCTGTTTATGTTTCTTACAGATTCTATCCCCTTGATGCAGTTCTTAACTTTGCGTTCGTTCTCAGCCTTCTTTGTTTCGTAGTTATGCATCTTTCTCTTCT
>NC_025697.1:23233488-23238865 GCF_000633955.1 Camelina sativa | reverse complement strand
TCAGATTTGGTTTTGTTTCTCTTGAATTAAAAGTTCTAAGCTTTTTAGCTGCTTAACCCCTAAAACGAGAATATGCAATGGGTTTAGCCATGAACAGATCATTGTTAAAGACCATAAATTGTTATAGAAATTATCTCTCTTGAGTTCTCTGATGAGATGATGCTTGCTTGGTTCCTTTGCAGCTGATAATGTTGTTGTGGAGCTACTTCGCAACAGTTTTTACAGACCCAGGTTCTGTTCCTGAGCATTTCAGAAGAGAGATGGGAGGTGGTGACAGTTTGGAGGCTGGTACTTCAACAGACCAAGGAGCTTTTGGCTCTTTAGGTTACTGTACCAAATGCCGTAATGTTAAGCCGCCTCGTTGCCATCATTGTTCTGTGTGTAAGTTGAAATCTGATTTGCTAATAATACTATGTGTTTCTGCTTAGGTTTCTAGTGATAAAAGAAGAAAGCTTTACTCTTTTTTGTTGTGCAGGTCAAAGATGTGTGCTCAAGATGGATCATCACTGTGTTTGGATTGTCAATTGTGTTGGAGCGCGCAATTACAAGTTTTTCCTTCTCTTTCTGGTACAAACCCCTTTCCGTTTTTAATCTTATGGTGCTTGAATGAGTTATATTTGCTGATTTCTTCACCGTTATTTTTATATCTGTAGTTCTATACTTTCTTTGAGACATTGTTGGATGTTATAGTCTTGCTTCCTAGTTTTATCGAATTCTTCAGCCAGGCTGTTAAGCATTCCTCTTCTCCTGGTAAACTAGCCTCCCTCGTTCTGGCATTTGGTGAGTTTAAACGGTTCATTTTCTGGCTTTCTCTTTCCTAGAAGCAGAAAGTGCTTAGCTCTTTTTTTGGGTCTCATTTTCCCTGTTTATGTTTCTTACAGATTCTATCCCCTTGATGCAGTTCTTAACTTTGCGTTCGTTCTCAGCCTTCTTTGTTTCGTAGTTATGCATCTTTCTCTTCTATCATCCAACACTACTTCAGTTGAGGTAAGTCTGCTATATATGTTTCCTTCTACAAACAATGTAAACCTTGAACATACGATTCTCTTTTCTGAATCTATATTGTCTTATTTTTTTTAGGTTCATGAGAAAAATGGAGAAGTTAGATGGAAATATGACTTGGGAAAGAAGAAAAACTTCGAGCAGGTGAGTCCTTTTGTTTTCATCATTCCATGAATTAATAGTCAAATTGATAAAACTCTTTTTTGTGAAGGTTTTTGGGAAGAAGAAGGCCTTTTGGCTCCTCCCATTGTACTCTAAAGACGATCTTGATAACATAACTTCCCTTCAAGGCCTTGAGTTTCCAACTCGTTCGGACATCGACCCTTGATTGAAACAAATCAACCACTCATTGTCGAAAAAGTCTTCAACTACACCCCAATGTAGATAATTGTTGTCAAAAAGAACTCTGATAACACATTCTTGTATAATGAAATTGATTTGATTCATTTCTTTGCTTCTTGTTTAAAGTCTAAGTTCATTTGACATTCAAGTTATGTTATGAGATCAAATCTGTGTTACTTGTTGTTGCACAATGGTTTACATGTCATATAGACTATCATTTAGAAGTTCTGTATAAGAAAGAGCAAAAAGAAAACCTTACGGAAGTGGTTGAGAAGAGTATTATTCAGAAGAGAAAAAAAAGTCTCATAATTTAAGATCAAATCACTCACCCTATCCCCTCAGAAATCTCCACATCAAATCAGAAACCGTGAGGTTTCGATTTCATATTTTATAACACATGAGAGAGCGAGCTTTCAAAGTTCTCCAAAGAAACAAACTACAAACAAATCTCCAATACACCTCTTTTTCTTTTTCTACTTGCTTATTTTCTCTATGGTTGCTAGTAGGGTCGGTACCTTCGGCCTCCTCGGTTACCATCATGGTCATGACTGTTATCTCGGCCTGACCCTCCGCTCGAGCCGTTATTCCGGTCAACTCTTCTGGGTCGTTGTGGTGGTGCCGCCATCTGCATACCAGGCTGTTGCCTGCACAACAATCCATTTTGGTTATTAATATAGTATATGCAAATGTAACTATGACTCCAAAGAGAAGGATCAACAACATCGGTTAAAAGAACCATCAACTTACAGAACATAGCCAACTCGGCCATCCGGAAGAAGCATTGGAACCATTTGCATTCCTGTTGGCATTGCTCCTCTACCATAGATCATTGGCTGCTCATTGCAAAATTGAAATAAAACGTTACACACGAAAATAACTTGCTGATAAAGACTGCTCGAAGATAACATACAGCTCTTCCCTAGACACACATATACCTGACCAAAACTACCAGCAATACCCAAACCGNATACCTGACTAAAACTACCAGCAATACCCAAACCGGCACCCATAGCACCATAAGGAGGCGCAGCAAAACCACCAAATGTGGGATGCACAAAGGGGGCAGGATTAGGTGCAGCACCATAAGAATAGGAAGAAGGGTCATGCTTCCTTTCAGCCTGGGGTTTAGCAAGCACAACTTCTAGCGGGTGACCTGTAGTTTATAAGTTTGCAGAATTTGTTACTAAATAATATCTCTCGAGACGAAAAACAAGCAATATCAACGACAAATTGAAAGCATAACGTTCATGTTACTTAATAGCTGACTCCTAGATGAGTAAAGAACTTACCATTGATTTCATATCTCTCGGTATCTTTGACAGCCTTCAATGCACTAGATCTTTCAGCATAGTGGACAAACCCAAAATCACGTTTTCCACCCTTTCCAGGAGGCGTAACGATTTTCGTCACTTCTCCATGCCTCTGAAAGAGTTCCTTTAGTTGCTCAGTTGAGGTATTCTCTGGAATATTCTTGACATAAAGGGCTTTCACCTGAGTACATAGCGAAAAAAAGATTGTTTAAAAAGTGCCAACTTTTCCAGGAGAGAGGATTTGTGGAGATTGACTGACTAAACGCATTATTTAAATAATACCTGAGCAGCAGCAGCAGAATGCTCAGGAGAGCTTTTTGGGTCTGCCCAAGTCACAGTTGGAGCGTTACCCTCAAGCTTAAAATTAGAATCTATCATTTTCTGCCTTGAATGATCAGCACATGCATTGTTGTAGTATAAAACAAATGCAAAACCACGGTTACGAGTGGAATTGGTTGGGTCCTACAAGCACCAAAAAAAAAATTAGTAAGGGAATTAGGCAAGATCAAAGATGGCAATCAAATTGATTNTGTCTCGATATCAATATGGTTGTCATCATCTTCAGCTATTTCCTCCTGGTCATCTTCCCTATCCCCTCCTTTTGTATCACCATAATCCTCCTCCTCATGTTCTTCGANTCTTTGGTATGTTACCAATAAACAACCTATTCTTGGTTTCGGAAAGGGAGCATCTAATAGTTTTTCCCTGTTCAAAAAAATTAGAGATGGGTTAAACAGAAGTAGTTATACGTAAAATGTCAACTAGCAATGATGGATAAAATAAACTTCAGTTAGCAGTTGGGATTGCCTTAAACTCTTTACTGTGCAGCTCCTCAATGGCCTTTTGTGCAACATCTTTCGTTTTGAAGGCCACAAAAGCATAACCTTTGCTATCACCAGAATCCCTATCTTTCATCAGTCTCACCTAATAAAAACGAATTGAAAAAGTCAGCCTTGAATACAGAACCAACATCGAGGATCATGCTTAATTGGCCACAAAGATTATAGCAGTACAAACCTCAAAGATCTCGCCCATTTCTTCACAAAGGTCCCTCAGGTCCTCTTCTCCAACATCCCTTGGGAGCCCGCCAATAAAAACTTCAGAACCATGAGGAGGAAGTGAAAGAAGCTGGGAATACTTTTCCTTTTCTTCATCATCAATAGGAGAAGCTGGTTTCTCATCATCATCATCATCAGCTGTCTCAATATCAATATGGTTGTCATCATCTTCAGCTATTTCCTCCTGGTCATCTTCCCTATCCCCTCCTTTTGTATCACCATAATCCTCCTCCTCATGTTCTTCGACATTCTGATTGCCAGCGTTATCATCATCCTCGTCTTCTTCTTCCTCCTCTTCATACTCTTCTACTTGTTCCTCCTCCACTTCATCCTCCATCTCACTGTAGCTACCCTCCTCGAAATCCACACGGTCATCATTATCTCTAGCGTCTGACATTGATTGAGGCTCTTGCAAACGATATCTGATCATCCAATAACCATACTCTTTTAACCAGGAAGCTCAGGTAATCACTGTGAAGAAAAAATACTATAGGACCATACACCAAAAAACTTGTAACGTACAGAATAGNATCACCAGAATCCCTATCTTTCATCAGTCTCACCTAATAAAAACGAATTGAAAAAGTCAGCCTTGAATACAGAACCAACATCGAGGATCATGCTTAATTGGCCACAAAGATTATAGCAGTACAAACCTCAAAGATCTCGCCCATTTCTTCACAAAGGTCCCTCAGGTCCTCTTCTCCAACATCCCTTGGGAGCCCGCCAATAAAAACTTCAGAACCATGAGGAGGAAGTGAAAGAAGTTGGGAATACTTTTCCTTTACTTCATCATCAATAGGAGAAGCTGGTTTCTCATCATCATCATCATCAGCTGTCTCGATATCAATATGGTTGTCATCATCTTCAGCTATTTCCTCCTGGTCATCTTCCCTATCCCCTCCTTTTGTATCACCATAATCCTCCTCCTCATGTTCTTCGACATTCTGATTGCCAGCGTTATCATCATCCTCGTCTTCTTCTTCCTCCTCTTCATACTCTTCTACTTGTTCCTCCTCCACTTCATCCTCCATCTCACTGTAGCTACCCTCCTCGAAATCCACACGGTCATCATTATCTCTAGCGTCTGACATTGATTGAGGCTCTTGCAAACGATATCTGATCATCCAATAACCATACTCTTTTAACCAGGAAGCTCAGGTAATCACTGTGAAGAAAAAATACTATAGGACCATACACCAAAAAACTTGTAACGTACAGAATAGGATATGTGAATTTTGCTCTTTTATTCGTTTTCTTTGTACAATGAATATGCAAGCCAAGTGGAGAAGAAAGGATGGTTAAAACTAAATTTAGGTTCTTTTAGTGGCAGGAGATATAGAAAAGCTCACTGCTACCACGAAACTAAATGCGATAAAAAAAAAAATTAAAACTTTGAAAAAGAGCAGCCTTTTTGTGTGTTTGTGTATTTCTGATTACAGATCCAACATCAACTAATAAAGCAGTCAAATTGTGAATCAAGCCAATAGCCGAAGCAACCCAATGAAATTAGAGATCGTAACTAGAAAAACCCACAAAACCAAGAAAGCAAATTAAATTACTCACCAGCTCAGCTCAGATTTAAAGTGTAAAAATCTGAACTTTGAAACAGGCTGAGAGAAAGAAACTAGGGTTTATCTTTTTTATTTTATTTTATTTTTATTT
>NC_025697.1:23231607-23232373 GCF_000633955.1 Camelina sativa | reverse complement strand
AGAGAAAAAAAATCATACGAAACAACCAAAACAAATGTATAAGAAAAGTAGAAATGGAGAATTTTCTCGGCATACCAGACCGTGTTTGTGTTTCGAAATGGGGAAATTGGTGTTTCGTGTTGGGAAATTAGGGATTTCGCTTCGGTTGTCCGACGATTACTGTTTTTTTTTTTTTTTTGTTCCACTTAAAAAAAAAAAAACTTCGTCGGCTTATTTCTCCATCTCCGGTGGAAGAAGACGACACCCGTTCCTCACTCCTCTTTACCCAACTCGTGCTGGGCTATGATCACATGTAGTAGTAACGCACACATTTCACTAACCCTAAAACAAAACGCTTCTTAAGGCCCATTATTGTTTCTATTGGGCCTATAATTTCATAGTTCCTCCATGAGGCCTAATGAGTTGCCAACCATGCTGTTTTTCTCTGGGAGATGTAAACTGCATGCTGTTTTGTGTCTCTCGCTTAAACTAGTTTTCATTTTCAATTATTTAATCCAATTAACGTTCTTTAGTGGTGTTTAGTGATAAACATACACTAAGCTCAGCTTTAAAAAATAAACAAATAGCCTAAACTGTTATAATCAAATTGATAGAATTTATGATGTGTTTACCTGTTGGAGACTATATTATTTTAGAAGCATTTAATTGATCTTTAGGTGGGTTTTGGAGTAATGTGTAACGTTGAAGACAAGACTGATCATGTAGGAATCATGTCACATGGGTTATGTTCTTTGCTCGTGTCTCAAGTTGCAAAGTTGCAGCTTTT
>NC_025697.1:23223914-23231551 GCF_000633955.1 Camelina sativa | reverse complement strand
AAGATCGCGAATAACGAGCAAGACAGTCGGCCCGGACATTTGACGACCGCGGGATCCGTGAAAACATGAAGGCCGGAAAGGAGGATCGAAGTAAGCAGAATTCATCCAACAGATTAGAGAAGGCGGGCCATTCATCAGGAGATTGCACCATCGTCACTAATTCTACACAATCCGTCTCGAAACTTTGACAATCAACACCTGACGCCAAAAGGGATTCCATCGCCCAAATCAACACCTGCACCTCCGAATGTAGGGGGAAGGACTACGTTGCAGACTCCGTGCTCCTAATAGCAGAGTGATATCCTCACTGTTACAAAACCACCAGCCCAGACCCACTAAAGGATCAGAGGCCTTCCAAGATCCATCGACCTGACACTGAGGAGAAGGAACCCGTACCTCCACAGGCAAAANCTGCGGTAATTTGTAACAAGACATCACATGAGCTGGAAGAGCCAACGCTACCGATTTAATCATAACTTCCTTACCACCTTTCGATAAATACTTTACAGNCTATCATTGGCTGCCTGATTGATAACGTCAATAGGCTCTGCCGTAAGTCATTGGAAAACTTTTTTATTCATGTCCTTCCAAATTGACCAGACAAGCCATGGTAAGTGAATGCTTATATCCGAAACGTTCGACGTGGATTGCGCTCGCCAGAATAGGAAATCTAGATTCAAGTAGATCGAGCCATAAGGAAAGTCCCCAGAATATATGTCACTCGGAAATAAATCCCAGATCCGTNTAGCAATCTCCCTCGACCATTAGCTGGTCTTGGCTGAGAATCCGGTATCAAAGGATCTCGCCATACCGAAACCTGGCAGCCTGAGCCTATCGCCCATCTGGATCCCTGTTCGACCAAACCCTTTGTAGAGTAAATACTTCTCCAAGCAAAAGAAGGAGAATATGGCTTCTTGACCTGTAAAGGATGTTTGTTCTGAAAATATCTGTCTCTCAGAACCCGAGCCATCAGGGAATTCGGATAATGAATTAACCGCCAATACTGCTTAGCCAGCATTGTATCATTAAATTGTTCCAAAGTGCGGAAACCCAATCCTCCATCACACTTATCCTTACAGACTTTATCCCAGGCCACCCAATGCATACCATGTGCCTTATCATTAGATTTCCACCAAAAATTTGAGATAGCACTCGTTAATTTAGACGTTAGCTCCTGCGGTAATTTGTAACAAGACATCACATGAGCTGGAAGAGCCAACGCTACCGATTTAATCATAACTTCCTTACCACCTTTCGATAAATACTTTACAGACCAACCATTTACTCGATCATCCAAACACTCATTGACATAGCTGAAGACCTTGGTCCTCGAACCCTGAAGATTTTCTGGAATACCCAAATATGAACCCATGCCACCTTCTTTTGAGATACCCATTACAGAATTTAGCTGAGTTNAGCCTATCGCCCATCTGGATCCCTGTTCGACCAAACCCTTTGTAGAGTAAATACTTCTCCAAGCAAAAGAAGGAGAATATGGCTTCTTGACCTGTAAAGGATGTTTGTTCTGAAAATATCTGTCTCTCAGAACCCGAGCCATCAGGGAATTCGGATAATGAATTAACCGCCAATACTGCTTAGCCAGCATTGTATCATTAAATTGTTCCAAAGTGCGGAAACCCAATCCTCCATCACACTTATCCTTACAGACTTTATCCCAGGCCACCCAATGCATACCATGTGCCTTATCATTAGATTTCCACCAAAAATTTGAGATAGCACTCGTTAATTTAGACGTTAGCTCCTGCGGTAATTTGTAACAAGACATCACATGAGCTGGAAGAGCCAACGCTACCGATTTAATCATAACTTCCTTACCACCTTTCGATAAATACTTTACAGACCAACCATTTACTCGATCATCCAAACACTCATTGACATAGCTGAAGACCTTGGTCCTCGAACCCTGAAGATTTTCTGGAATACCCAAATATGAACCCATGCCACCTTCTTTTGAGATACCCATTACAGAATTTAGCTGAGTTCGTATATCAGGCGGGACTTTCTTGCCAAACATGATGGAGGATTTTTCCAGATTAACCTCTTGTCCTGACGCTTTCCCATAGTCTCCTATAATTTCCATAACCGTAGTGCATTCAGCCGCCTCTACCTTACAGAAGAACAAGCTATCATCTGCAAACAACAAGTGTGAAATAGTGGGACACTCCCGAGCTAACTTGATACCTGAGATTCTATTCTCTCGTTCAGCCTTTCTAATATTGGCGATTAAAACCTCCGTGCAAATTATAAACAAGTAAGGAGATAAAGGATCCCCCTGACGTAAACCCCTTTGAGGCTTAATAGAACCCCGAGGCTGTTCGTTAAGAAGGACTTGATATGAAACTGAGGAAACACACCACATAATCCATGAGATCCATTTTTTATCAAACCCCAACTTAATCATTACTGCTTCTAGAAAATCCCATTCCACCCGGTCGTAGGCTTTGCTCATATCCGTCTTGAAAGCCAGAAACTCTGATTTACAGCGAGGATTTGTATTCAAACCATGAAACATTTCCTGAGCAATAAGGATATTATCCGTGATTAAACGACCAGAAACAAACGCCGATTGTGTTTCTGAAACAAGCGATGGAAGAATTCGCTTAAGCCGAAAGCACAAGACTTTAGAGATAATCTTATAACTCACATTGCAGAGACTAATCGGCCTAAACTCTGTCATCCGTTGAGGCCTTTCAGTCTTAGCGATCAGGCAAATATTTCTTTCATTTAACCGCAAATCAAACTGATTTGTACGAAAGAAATCTTTTACCAACGCCACCAAATCTCCTTTTAGAGAAGGCCAAAACCTTTGGAAAAACAAAGCTGTCAGTCCATCAGGTCCTGGACTTTTCTCTGGATGCATAAAAAACAAAGCTCTGCGGACTTCAAATTCTGTGATCTCCCTTATCAAAGCCCTATTCATGCATTATGTGGTTAATGGATGAACTTCCTGGACCATCTATGAAACGCCCCTCACATCAGACTGCTTAAAAAGTTCCGCAAAATATTTTGATGCAATATCCTCAATACCAGTAACCGATTCAGTTCAGGTGTCGTCAGGACCAAATAAGCCAAGAATCCTATTTCTTGGATGAACTTCCTGGACCATCTGTGAAACGCCCCTCACATCAGACTGCTTAAAAAGTTCCGCAAAATATTTTGATGCAATATCCTCAATACCAGTAACCGATTCAGTTCAGGTGTCGTCAGGACCAAATAAGCCAAGAATCCTATTTCTTGCCCTCCGTTGTTTCGTGGAAGCGTGAAAAAATTTTGTATTTTTATCGCCAACCCGTAACCAGAATTTCCTACTCTTCTGTTGCTAGTATAATTCCTCATCCTGATATGCCTCCTTTAATTTCCTTTCTATATCCCGAATTTCCTCTTGCGACCTCGAATCATCCATCTTTGCCTCTTGCAATGTTGCTTTCAAAAAAACCATTTGTTGCCCAACAAAGGCTTGAGCGTCAATTAAACGATTACTCTCATATAAAATAGATAGTTTTATTTCATCCATATAAAAAATAGCTAAACCACCACGAGACCCACAAGGTTCAACGGTGTACAAATTATCATAACGAAATTTATTCTGAAATTTTTGTAAATAAAAAAAACATTTTTTCGTTTCTGATAAAAATAAAATGTCGGGATGATGTTTTTTCCACAAATCTCCCAAGTACTCTTCTGTCAGGTCTGCCCCAATGCCCTGAGAGTTCCAGCTGAGGACTTTCACGTTTGAGCCGGTGGTTTCAGGAGAGCCATTGTCCCTTTCTTAACTGGTCGTCCTCCACCAGTAGGTTTGCCATCCGTGGCATTAGTCCCCTGTTTCCCTGTCACTCTCTGTTTAAGACCCTCACCTGCAGATTTAGAGAAAGCTTTAGCAAGCAAACGTTTCCTGGAGATGCCAAAAACAAGACAGGTTTTTTAACCACTCTCTTAACCCGAGGATTATAAAGTCTCCCACTCTCACCAATCTTCAATCCTAAATCAACATTACTCAAAGCAGAACTTAACACATTCACATCCAAAGCAGACGGTAGAGAGGATGAAATAATACCTTGCATAATAACCTACGACGGATCAGAAAAGCCTGAACCTATTCCCATTAAGGTATTGGTAGCCCGTCCATTCGCACCATCACCCTCCTCTTGGATATTACCATCCGAAAATTGACCATCCTCTAAGAGATCATCAATAGCTTCCTCAAAATCCGAAACTCCAACATCCTTACTCGACTTGTGTTGGGAGGAAACCTCCATTTCTGTGTCTCTGTGAGACTCACCACGAGCTGAAGAAACAGGTCCATCACCAATCGGCTCCTGAACCAGCTTCTCCTTAAGACCTTGTTTAGCTTGGTACAAAGGCTTAGGCCAAACCGAACCTGACCCTTTCCTATTGAGATGAAATGAAGACACACGGCCCATCTGCTCTCCAGCAACAACCTGAGACCCACACTTGCCACCAGAATTATCCAACCCTGCAGGACCAACCGATTGTTTCTCTTCCCAGACCGACCCAAACTGACTAGTCTGGTGGTGAGGACCCGAACTACCTGCACCAACAGCTGGTTCAAAGGTGTGGAAATCGAGGGCTCTCTTAGCATATTTCCTTGGCTTCTCCCATCCACCCTCATTATGAAAACCTCCTTGTTTTCCCATCCCTTGTTGTTGTTGATCCCCTCTTTTATCCAAATGGCTATCAAAACTCTGAGCCCCAACAACCTTCTTTAACTCCGGACAACTTCTTAGATCATGAGTGAGACGAGAACAATTCTCACAAAAACCCAGCAGCTTCTCATACTCAAGAGAGACTACGACTTCATCTCCAAAATCAAATGGCACCACCAACTTAAAGAGAAGGGGATTAAACCCATTCACGGTAGCACAAATACTACCAGACTCTTCATCAACCTCACAAATAGTACCAATCTTCTTTCCAATGGCCTCCAACGTAGCAAACTACCACAGATGCATCGGAATGCCAGAAACTTTCACCCAAAAATTGATAGTCGAGGGATAGGTTGATGATATAATCGGCTCCCATTTAACCAAGGAGATCACCCAGCCATCAAAGTGGTAAGGACCATTTTGTAAGACTCCTTGCAGATCAGCCTCTTCCATGAAATTGATTGAAAGGTGTCTTGACCAAGGTTTGCTCCCACCACCTTATCCTTAAGCTTCCAAATCTTTGGCAACGTTGATACCAACGACTCTACTCTCTGAACCGATGGGTTCATCAACCTCCCAATAAGAGTGAGAGAAAACTGCTGGATCCTCTGAGCCAAAACTGAGTTGGAGATCTTCACAGTTTCTGTACGCACCAGAGGAGCCTTCCCTTTGAGAAACGTTGATTGAGCCATCAGGAAACGTACGGACAAAAGCACACAACCAATTTCTACCACGACACACCGTAAAACACCACAACCAAAACAGCTCCAAACACTAAACAAAGGGAAAAGTATGAAACGAATGATACCAAAGCTCCAAATAAATACCCGTTGATCAGCCTTCAGCCTTCGATTCATTTGAGAAGATATGCCGATCAAGCTATTTCCAAAAATACCTCCAATCATCCAATCTCTATCAATCGAAGATTCCAAAATCCATAGAATAAAGAAACAAAATCTTCCCAAAAGAAAATACCATCGAGTGGTAGACTTTAACACCACAATCGAGATCACCAACAATGATACCATGAGATCCCAATCAGAATCAGGAAGCATACCCACAAACCCAAAACAGATCCAGCGAATATCCCATCCGAATCCCTGTAAATTAAACCAACTCAATCCAGAGAAATCTAGTAGCAACAGTCTCCTTCTTTTAAAGTCTCGATTTCGAATTATTTAGAATTAACAGAAGTAATCCCATCTCCAGCTTTTCTTTTTATGGTCATTTTCTTAACAAAAAGGGGTCAGTAAAAAAATTCGTTATTTCATACTAATAAATTCCATATGATTAAATAAAAGACAACAATATCATATGATTCATGACAGCTTGATAACACTGTAATTGGAAAAAGAAATTCACATATTTATATAGAGATCAATCAGTAAAGACTACAATTTTCATTTATAAACACACACACACACAACATAATAAGCAAAAAAATACACCAATCTCAAAGCTCATCAATCAAAAGTTAAAAACTAAAAAAAGTCATTGTTCTTTTTGTCAAAAATATTTTTATTTATCTATATATAACAAAAAAAAAGGAGGAGAAATTCATGACCGGTTAATATGGATTTTGGAATTATCATCTTAACCATCGCCTATAGTCACTAGTAGAAGCAGGTGAGATCTCTCCACCACCACCAAGAGACTCGGTACAACAAGAAGAGTAATTTGATTGTTGCTCCAATGCTCCTAGTTGTGAACCTCCGATACTCTTGAAACTTGGACTCCTTAAACTCTGACCGTCTATTTGATGCGGCAGCGGTGGAACCGGAAACGAAAGCCGTTTTCTAGCTGACCCGAAACGGTCTTTCTCAGGTGTCGAAGGCCGTTGTCTCGGGGCACTCTGAGACCGGATTCTAGCCTTTGCGGATTCCGTAATCGCCATGTAATTCGGCAATGCAGCATTCGTAGTATTGGTGGTTGTAGCGGTACAAACGCTATAACCACTTCTTGCGGTGAAACTGTAGTTTGATCTCAAACTAGGTGTGTTTGATGTGTAGTTGTAAGCCGACCGGTCATCTCTTTGGATCCGGGGACTAGCGGATCGGATTTGTATCGGTCTAGATTTAGCCGGAGATGGTGTAGCTGATGAGAAATTGTGTTGTTGTTGGTAATGATGGCTTGTTCTTGATGGTGAACTAGGCCTTTGGTTACTACGGCTTGGACTTGCACCGGTTCTCGAGTTACCGCGGGTTAAATACGGTTGAGAAGTATCGATTTCCACGGTTTTGTAAACCGGTGCTCTTTGATCCGTTGAAGTTCTTTTGTCCCACGGTTTTGAAGCCATCCATCGGTCTAACCATCTCGGTCTCTCTTCTTCTTCCTCGTCTCCCGTAGAATAACTACCTCTCGTTCTCCGGACCTTTCATCCAAACCATAAGAAATTAAAAACCGAAACGGACCCAAATATCAAACAAACAGCTGCTTTAGCAGTTTACCTGGTGAGAGAAAGCTTGTGATAAACTATTGTTACTCTCTCGTCTCAACGCAGTGTCTCGTCTTTGTTGCAACATTGCTTTCACTTCCTCAATCGTGTGTGGTCTATCATCCCAATCTTCAGCAATGCTGCTTCCTTCTCTTGACTATACAAAAACCATTCGAAAATAAATGTTAGCTTTATATAAACCTAATTGCAGAAAACAGAGCAACAATGGTGTCTAAAACAGAGTATTAATAGATCACTTACCATGGATCTTCGATCTGAAATGTCCTGAAGGTAACGAGATTCGAGGACACTATGAGTGTCGCTGAAGGCAGATTTGCGACTCCCGTCGTGAGACAAACGTTTACGTTGGTCAAGCACACGAGACTGAACTCGAACCAGAGCTTGCATACACCTTAAAGTCATCTTTGCTTGCTTCCTCACATTGTGACCTCTCACTAGTGCTTGTAACTTCACAAGCCCTTTCAATGCTCTTAATGCTCTTCTTGCCTAAAATCAAA
>NC_025697.1:23211007-23223622 GCF_000633955.1 Camelina sativa | reverse complement strand
AGCCGGAGATGGTGTAGCTGATGAGAAATTGTGTTGTTGGTAATGATGGCTTGTTCTTGATGGTGAACTAGGCCTTTGGTTACTACGGCTTGGACTTGCACCGGTTCTCGAGTTACCGCGGGTTAAATACGGTTGAGAAGTATCGATTTCCACGGTTTTGTAAACCGGTGGTCTTTGATCCGTCGAAGCTCGTTTATCCCACGGTTTAGATGCCATCCATCGGTCTAACCATTTAGGTCTCTCTTCTTCTTCCTCGTCTCCCGTAGAATAACTACCTCTCGTTCTCCGAACCTTTCATCCAAACCCATAAGAAATTAAAAACCCGAAACGGACCCAAATATCAAGCAAACAACTGCTTAGCAGTTACCTGGTGAGAGAAAGCTTGTGATAAACTACTATTGTTACTCTCTCGTCTCAACGCAGTGTCTCGTCTTTGTTGCAACATTGCTTTCACTTCCTCAATCGTGTGTGGTCTATCATCCCAATCTTCAGCAATGCTGCTTCCTTCTCTTGACTATACAAAAACCATTCCAAAATAAATGTTAGCTTTTATATATAATAAACCTAATTGCAGAAAACAGAGCAACCATGGTGTCTAAAACAGAGTATTAATAGAAAATATATATATATATATATAGATAGATCACTTACCATGGATCTTCGATCTGAAATGTCCTGAAGGTAACGAGATTTGAGGACACTATGAGTGTCGCTGAAGGCAGATTTGCGACTCCCGTCGTGAGACAAACGTTTACGTTGGTCAAGCACACGAGACTGAACTCGCACCAGAGCTTGCATACACCTTAGAGTCATCTTTGCTTGCTTCCTCACATTGTGACCTCTCACTAGTGCTTGTAACTTCACAAGCCCTTTCAATGCTCTTAATGCTCGTCTTGCCTATAATCAGATCCCGTTTACTATTATTAAATTTTACTCTGATAAACGTTTATAATTAAACATAGTTAACTATAATTAGATCAAAATCTGCTCACCAGATAGCCTCTGAAGCCAGTTTGGATCACAACAGCTGCGTAATCTTCTCTTGCGGTATAAGTGCGTCTCGTAAGATTTGGCAACTCATTCTTCTTCGTCGGAGGATGAGTTTCCGATACGGCGGAGACGGTTGTGGGTGGTGTAGATAAGGCGACGTGACTCTGTTCTGTAACAGAATTTAAAGCGGTTGTGTTGACCGTCGCCGATTCTACGGATTTCTGTGCCGGAGCGTCTTTTCCGACCCCGGAGATCTTCGTCGGAGAATCGTGATTCGTCGGTTTTCTAAATAACCACCGTCTCTTCTCTTTCTTCTGCAGACACAGAGCACGTGACTTATTAAAAAAAAAACATAAAATCAAGAAACAGAGCATGTGAATGAAAAAAGTAACAAGATCTCGACATTATAAAAGCAAGAACGAACCTTGTCCTCATCTTCCTCGACTTCATTACCGTGAGCATTGGTGCTGTTGTGTTCTTTCTTGGTCGGAGATCGGAAAGCTCGTTTAACGGCGGTGAGCCAGGAAGAAGAAGAAGAACTACTCTTCTTACCCATTGGAGATTAGGTAGGAGTTTTTAAAAAGATTCTCACAGACACAGAGTCAACAGATTGAAGTAGTAGTCATGAGACATTAGTAGAGAGGATGAGATTTGGTTTTTAGATTCTTGCGCAGATATGAGGGAAGAAGAGAGAGAGAGAGAGAGGAGAGTGGTGGGTGGATCTTGGGAAACAGAAATGTCAATAAATTTGGAAGGTTGCTTAAGGGAGAGTTCTGACTCTGACCACCCTCTTTAACTGCGACCATGACAGCGATGACTCTTCCTCTTCATTTACTCNTTTTTTTTTTTTTTTTTTTCTATTTCTTTTTATTGGTCATTTCGTCAAACTAGTAATATCACAATATGATTATATCGTAGACCTGCCTGCATTTGTTGTACATTCAATACTATAACATTTATGTTTTTGTCCTGGTTTAATTGAAATTCGACTATTAGAGTTTTGTTTCTTTTATAGTTACTTCTCTTTAACCACATAAATAAATTCTATTTCATTATGCAAACCCATTGTTTTTTCTTGAGTGTTCTTATTGTAACTAATAAAAAATCTATATTGATATTTCAACAATCATTTGATTTTAAATAAGCACGTTACTGCCACGAGCTTTCTAGACTAACATTATGTAGATAGATAGACTCATAGACCTATACATACGCACGAACCCTATACCTATACACGTACGCATGATTAATATCGACGAATGACGATTGTGCAGATGCATGTTTTCAAGTTTTAAGATAAGAGCATCATTATAGGGGAACTATTTTGGGAAACTATTTTGGGTGTTGTTAGAGTAAAAATATTGTTAAAATATTGTATTAAGATTTTTTTTTAAGTTAGTTATTGGGAGAATATGTTTAAGATCATAAGATTTAATAATATAATATTGTTAAATATATTACAATTATAAAAACTTATAAAATAACATTTAAATTGCAAACTTATAAAATTTTAACTAAAATTCAAAATACAATACCAAATTCAAATGAAAAAAAACATTGTAAAAAAAAATACAAACAAACATATTATTTAATTAATAAAAACACATAAACATTTTATTTAATTAATACATTGTTTAATGTCCAAATTTATTCCATATATTTTCAATCAAATCCTCCTTTAATTTCTGATGTGCTTGGTTCCATCTTCTTGTTGGAATTCTTGTTCGTCATAGAGTGTGTATGAATCTCGTTCATCTTCGACAATCATATTATGGAGTATGAGACATGCTCTCATAATATATGCAATTTTACCCTTTAACCATAAAAGAGATGGATTTTTAATCATGACGAATCTAGATTGCAGGACTCCAAATGCACGCTCAACATCTTTTCGTGCACCTTCTTGTCGTTCTGCAAACAAACGAGGTTTCGGGTGTTGTGGTTGTGGGATGGATTTAACAAATGTCGCCCATTCGGGGTAAATAACATCTGTCAGATAGTAAGCCAAATTATACTTATTTCCGTTGACATAGTACGTAACTATGGGAGCTCGACCGTAAATAATGTCATTAAATACTGGTGATTGATCAAAAACATTTAAATCGTTACAAGTACCTGGAGCTCCAAAAAATGCGTGTCATATCCAGAGATCTTGTGAAGCTACCGCCTCCAAAACAATTGTTGGTTTACCGGTGCCTCGTGAATACATTCCTTTCCAAGCGGTTGGACAATTTTTCCACTTCTAATGCATACAGTCGATGCTTCCAACCATCCCGGGAAAATCCCGCTGTTCTCCGTAAAAGAGTAGCCTTTGAAGATCCGCTTGTGTGGGTCGGCGTAGGTATTCAGTGCCAAACAAGTCAACTATTCCGACGACGAAATGTTCCAAACATTTACGAGAAGTCGATTCAGCAAGACGTAAATATTCGTCAACCGAGTCTGCCCCAGTCCCATATGCTAATAGTCGAATTGCTGCAGTACATTGTTGTAGCGGTGATAAACCATTCCGGAAGGTTGCATCCTTTTTGGTTTAAAATATGCAACTTCTTCACTGAGACGATTCACAATACGCAAGAACAATGACTTGTTCATTCGAAACCGTCGGCGAAATTGCCTCTCCGGGTAAGTCGGATTATCACTAAAATAATCGTTCCACAAACGTTCATTACCATCTTCCCGTTGTCTATCGATATATGTACGTGTATTCCTTTCCGCCAGAATTTCCTCTTCAGCAGCTTCAAATTGATTATTAAATTGCTCTTGAAAAAATTGGTTCAAACTATCATTATTTGGATCATAATGGTAGTGAAAATTGTTGGAAGAAGATGCCATAAAATGAACAAGAGAAGGAAATATTTGTTTTGGGTAAGAAGGAAATGTTTGTTTTGGGTGAGAGAAGGAAATGTTTGTTTTTGGTGAGAGAAGGAAATGTTTGTGTTTGTTGAGAAAAGCAAATGTTTGTTTTTGTTGAAATAAAACCTTGTGCTCTTCTCATATCTATAGAGTGATCATCAACTCTTGTGAAATATCAATGTTTGTGATACATAAACTCTCGTGACTTTGTTAAAATTTGACTTTAAAACTAAGATCCAAAAAAGCTTACAACAAAGCTTACAATCAATCCGATCACGGGTTCACCATCCCGGGTACATACCAAAGAAGCCTAAACAAAGCTTACAATCAAGCCTAAACAAAAATCCAAACAAGCCGATCATGGGTTCACTAGTCTTTGCCTACAATCATACAAGTCACGGGTCCATGACTTCTTCAACCTGAAACCGAAACACATATATAAGTTCCCAACTATATAAAACATAGAGAACAAACAACCGAGATTCATTTAAAACATAAACTACAAACATAGTTAAAAACATAGAGAACAAGCATAGTTAAAAGATAGAGAACAAACAACCGAGATTCATTAATAACATAGAGTACAACAAACATCCGAGATTCATTAATCTACTATTTCTTCTAAGTTAAAACAGTTCAGCCATTAGCTTCTTCTTTAGAACTTTTTCATCTTCGTCTATAGTTTCTTTCTTGGCAATGAGAGTGTCAAGAATGGACATCTTTTGTAGTTCTTTCATGCCCTCCAAATCCTTCTTTTTTATCTCCCACATATGACTAAACTCTGCAGATGGCGCAACCTTCTCTTTACCTTTGTTCCTTACTTTTTTCGTTGCCTTTATGCCCGGAGGCCTGCTCTCATGCTCACCAATGACAGAACCTGTAGATGGTGCAACATCATCAGCTTTTCTTTTGTTAGAGCTGGTTTTTTTCGGAATGGGGTTCATAGCTTCCAGGTTTGCCTATTTCTGTTCATAGCGTAGCACATTCTAAGCATACTCCAAACCAAACTTCTTCTTGTACAGCTTAATGTAGATTTGGTGAGCATTTTGCAAAATATCTAAATCGTTCATGCCACTAGCTTTCTCACCGTCTGTCTCTGCAAAAGCTCCACAGAACCTGCTCACTTCCTTACTAATTTTTTGCCATCTTTGTCTACAATGGTGAGGGCGCCTAGGCTCAGCACCACCACAGACATGACTACTTGTTTCATAATAGTCTCCTATACGGATCCAAAAGGACCCTGCCTTTTGCCCATTCCCAACTATTGCATCCTTCGATGTGTTTAACCAGCCGCTTATTAGGACTAAGTCATCTTGTGTGGACCATATCCTTCTCTCCCTACGCTGTTCTGCTGTCTCTTCTGATTGACTAGGAGGTTGACTCGGCTGTGAACCAGTTTGTGAACTAAAAGCAGGGATTTGAGAAGAACCAATGTTTACATTGGGAGCAAAGCTGTCATATGGGAAGTTAAGAAGGCTAAAGTAGGGTTGAGACTGACTGTTAGGAGTATTGTTTGATTCCATAGCAATCAGAATTAAACAAGGAAGAAGCTTATTCGAAAGATATTAGAGATTGGAAGAGATATTATTCGAAGGTTCTTAGAGATTGGAAGAAAGAAGCAAACAAGATGGATGATAGAAGAGAAGTAAAAGATATGAGAGATTGATAGAAGAGTCGGATGTAATATAGAGAACTTAAGAAGCAAACAAGATGGATGATAGAAGAGAAGTAATAGATATGAGAGATTGCCATCATTAAATCAAAAGTTTGGTGTTGTTAGAGAGTTTTAATTCTAAATAACCATTACCTACTTCAGTCAAATCAGAAGTAAATAAAGGTCATTTAGTGTTTTTTAAATGTATACCAAGACATTCTGTAATATTCATTACCTACTCAACTAGTTTTGTTAAAGCATTCATAAGTTTCAAAGCTTTCATAGGCTACTCGATTTCAAAAGTTTAAAAAGTTTCGAGAGTTTCAAAAGTTTCAAAAGTTTTAAAAGTTTCGAAAGTTTCAAATCAGTTTTTACAGTTTTAAGACAACTCAAACCTACAAAGCAAAACTACAATCACAACAACTAATACGAGAACATGACCAGATGATAAAAGGTTAGATGGTGAGACATACAAACCAAAACAAAGAGACACTAAATTCACAACAACTCAGTTACAAGAAATAAACCTAATCAAACATCCGACACCACAAAACAATTCAGAGAAACTCATTACACAATCAAACAACAATTAACAAGCCACTTCAATCAAATAAAATCAGTGAATAAACACTTACACTACTACACAAACCACAACACCACTCAAATCAGGAAACCAACCTTGTGACTTACCTTTTACTTTCGAGCAAATGCAGGTTTCTTGATGGTTATCCGATTTAATTTGCGCTGGTTAACCTCACCTACAAGCCTCCGAAACAAAGAAAATTCAATTTTAATTCACAAGTGTTATGGTTGATTTCAAATTCAAAATACAACTCTCGGAATTCAGTCATAGGTAAGCTCACTAAAATCCTATATTGATTAATCAAAACCATTAATTGAGAGATGAGACAAACCCTATACCATGTTACTAAACCGAAACCTAATTCACAGATTTCAGTTTTACCCTAAATCGATGAAACATCCAAGAAACAAAGACTGAAAGAGGAAACGACGAAACTACCTTGTCTATATCGCCAGAGATGAGATTTGCCAGACAAAGGAGACGAGGAGACCAAGGCTCAGCAAGAAGATTTCGACTTCACCTTCAAATCGCTGGACATATCAATCGACAAAAGAAGGGAATTGAAACGGATTTGTCGGAGAAGCTATGCAAAGATCGATTTCTAGATGGAAGAGCTCTCGATTTTGGTGTTTCAATTGCCGGAAAACTAACCTTCGGCGGCGAATATGGTGACAACGAAGCTTTCGCCATTTTGGAGAGAAAGAGAAACCCTAGAATTGATTTCGAAGAAGATGAGAGAAATGAAAATTTTTCTTTATTTCTAAAACATCTCGACCAATCACGTAAGGCCACACAAATAAGAACTGGGCTTAGATCAATTATCATTCAAGATCAGAAAATTTGATCTAAACCCACTATTTACTTTTTTATTAATTATTTTAGGGTTAGAATACATAGTGTTTTGACGATAATGATGGCCTAAAAATAAAAGATAAAAGAATCATCGAATACAGAAATCATTAGTTATTCTTCGTTTTGTTTTTTTTTCTATAGAAAATGAAATCATAATAACCATATGTTTATTTATTCCGGATATTTAAACCAAATTACCTATTTAAGTAGAAAATGACAGCTTTCATGCTGTGCTTATTGGCCAACAAAAACATTTTAAGAAAAAAAAAGAAAAATATTAAAACGAACGGGTGAAGTCTCGTGCTATCACGTGCATGGAGCCAGTCAGGCAGAGAAATTACAAGGACAGAGACATCATCAGGTGCGTGATGGACCACGGTGGTGTTTTTACCCCCCGCCTCCTACAACAATACACGTGGCGTTCTTTTACATTTAATCGTCAAACATCGGGTCAACATCATTCTCTTCATATGGGCTTCCTTACATCAAAGGCCCACTTTATTATTATTTTTTTTTTCTTGGTTTTATAGAGCCTTTCACAAAACCTTCTGACGCATCCAGAAGGTTTTGTTTTCCTTATTGACTCGATGTTAGCTGAACTAAAAAAAGAACGTCGACTAGTGCCGGCGGAGAGTTGAGTTTCTTCTGATGAACCCCAAACGGCTAGAGAATAATCTCTCAGCTACTTTCAAAAGTCATCATAGAGACTACGACTACGACTCCTCCTCCTGAAGTTCATGTTTATGAAGAAGTCTAACATGGAACTCGATCTCGATTCGTTCCTCGTATCGGACTCAGACTCCGATTTGGATTCTTCATCCGTCCCTCACCGTACAGTCGACGAAATTCTCAACGCGTCTAGTTCTTCATCTCCGTCACCTTCTCCTCCTTCTTCCCCACCGTCAATTATACGGCCGAAGCAAAACGATCCGACTCGCCGCCGCCGCCGCCTATCAGAAGCCCTTACAAACGTTCCGGTGGTGAGACCTGAATCCAATTTGAATCCTCCGACGCGGCGATCGACTTCTTCTTCATCTTTAAGGCAGGTGCCTTTGCCTTCGCTATTCGCAGGAGTGCGGTCGAATGTGAAACCCGGTGCGGCGCTTGCGGCGGCTGTGGCTGCTTCTAGGTTGGTTCCTACACCACACGCTGCTATTATCAAGTCGAGGAGAGCTAACAGTGCAAGTAGTGAGCTTCTGCAGCAGGAAGAAGTTTCTTCTTCCAATGGAGATTCTGTTGTTGCTGGATCTGCTGCTTCTGTTGATAGTGGAGTTGCGGTTGTTGCAAGTCAAGAAAACGAAGCTAAAGTGATGGAAGTCCAAGCTAGTGATGTTACTGAGAGCTTAGTTGATGCCCGTGACAGTGAGGCATACTCAAAGCCTGACTTAGTCACTGCCGCAGAATCCGAAATTGCTGCTGTTGATGACACAATGTTAGTCGCTTCTTTGGTGGTGGAGTCTTTAGAGTCTCAACGTTTTAATGATTCTGATGGCAAGTGCTATGATACTAAGGTAAGCAATGTTGAGGACTCAAGTGTTGGAGATGTTGAGAGTGATCAATCAGATATAATAATTATACCGGATTCTAAAGCAGAGGGAATTGATGCTTTTATTCCTGATGATGGAAGCTCAATTTCTGGCATTTCAGAGCTTGTAGAAGAGAGGATTGTTGAGTTGGAAAAAGAAAGGATGAGTAAAGGAGAGAAATCAAAATCACCATCTTTTAGAAAGCAGCTTGTCTTGGCTGAAGAGTTTGAGAAAAAACAAGCATATACTGGTTTGCATTGGGAGGAAGGGGCTGCTGCTCAGCCAATGAGACTTGAAGGTGTTAAGGTCGGTTCGACGAATTTAGGTTACTTTGATGTTGATGCTGACAATACCATCAGCCGAACCATTTCATCGCAAGCATTTAAGCGAGACCATGGTTCTCCTCAGGTTTTGGCTGTTCATTTTAGTTTTGTTGCTGTGGGTACATCCAAGGGGGTCATCCTCGTTATACCAAGTAAATATTCTTCTGATACTGCAGATCAAATGGAATCAAAGGTTGTCTTTTACATCATTAATTATGTCCATTTTTAGTTTACTTGTTCAAGAGCATATTATAAACTGTGCGGATATATACTCCAGTTATTAATATTTATGTTTGCAACTTTTTAGATGATTTGGCTTGGTTTACAAGGAGAAAGATCCCAGTCCCCAGTTACCTCCGTTTGCTTCAATCAGATAGGGAGCCTCCTGCTAGCAGGTTATGGTGATGGACATGTTACAGTTTGGGACGTGCAGAGAGCTTCGGTCGCAAAACTGATCACTGAACATACTGCACCAGTAGTATATGCGTTTTTTCTAGGTCGGGATTCTCAGGGTTCTCGCCAATTTAAAGTGATTACAAGTGATACAAAGGGTGTTGTTTTCAAACACACGTTTTCTTGGGCTCTGCTGTTGAACATGTATACAGTAAAATCGCAGGTAAATTTAGTATTCTGTATAGTTATATTTGCTTGTGATTTTTTGTCTGTTTCTGCTGGTTTCCTGTTCAGCCTTACTAACTCGGAGGAATGGTTTTGTACACATTATTTTGATTGCATTAGTGTCTTCTCGATGGACAAAAAAATGGAACGGTCCTCTCCGCATCAGCTTTGCCTGATGAAAATTTTGGAAGCTCCTTGGCCTCTTCTAAGGGGGGTAACTCTGCAGTTCCATCCAGCAGTATAAGTAGCATGATGGGAGGTGTTGTTGGGGTTGATTCAACTTGGAAGCTCTTTAATGAGGATTCAACTTCGGTGGAAGAAGGTGTTGTTATATTTGTCACCTATCAAACTGGACTAGTGGTAACTATTCCAGATATTTTTCATATTCAATTTACTGGTTACGCTTCTGGAGATCATCCTCTTCTGTTTTTATCAGGTAAAGCTCATTCCAAATTTGGAGGTGTATGCACAACTTCCTAGGCCAGAAGGGGTTCGGGAGGGTTCCATGCCATACACTGCCTGGAAATGCTCTACGGGTAATTCTTCTCCCGCTATAACTGTGTACTTTACATGTACTGTTTTAGTAACGTGAAATTTTGCAGGAAATTCTTCCAAGGAGGCAGAAGATAGGGTTTCTTTTCTTGTCATTGCGTGGGATCGTAGAGTTCAGGTTGCCAAGTTGGTAAAATCAGACCTTAAGGAATATGCCAAATGGTCACTTGACAGTCCAGCTATTGGTGTTGTTTGGCTAGATGACCAGGTGTGTATACTGATATAAATATTTTTTCTAAGCAAATGCATATTCATGATTTTGCTGTTTTTCTCTGCATATTCAGTTGTTGGTGATCCCAACTGTGTCGGGCCATTTGTATCTGTTCACAAGAGATGGTGTGGTAATTCACCAGACAAACTTTTCTGTGGCTGGTTCTTCTGGGAATGACCTAATTTCCTATCATACGTACTTTACGAATGTCTTTGGAAATCCTGAGAAAGCTTATCAAAACTCTGTGGGTGTCAGAGGGGCTTCAGTATACATTCTCGGGACTGCGCATCTTATTATCTCCAGACTTTTGCCGTGGAAGGAGCGGGTTGATGTGTTAAGGAGAGGAGGTGACTGGATGGGTGCATTTAACATGGCAATGTCACTTTTTAATGGTCAAGCTCATGGGGTTGTTGACCTCCCCAAAACTGTGGATGCCATAAGGGAAGCCATAGCACCCAGTTTAGCAGAGTTGCTACTTTCCTACGTAGATGAAGTATTTTCTTATATCTCAATAGCATTTTCCAATCAGATTGAAAAAAATGGAGTAACTCATGAGCAAAGCAGTGGAACCAATAATGTCAATTTAGAGATAGAAGAACAATACAATCGTGTTGGTGGTGTTGCCGTTGAATTCTGTGTTCATATTAACAGGATGGATTTGCTCTTTGATGAGATATTTTCCAGATTTGTGGCTGTACAACAAAGAGGTATATCTTTCACATCTATATGTGTTCATAATAACTTCCTTTTTCGGTGCTACATTTTATTAAGGAACAGGGTTAACTATCATTCTAACTATATAATTCTTTGAAAGATGTTTACCACGTTAGGATTAAGGAACAGGGTTGTCTGTTTCTGTGTCTTTATTCTTTAAAATCCTTAGAGAGCTTTGGTCAACTGATCTTGTTTTTGGTATCTCCTCTGGGTTATTGTTTTTCTTATGTATGCCGATTTTTATAATACACACACACATGTTGTGCTGCGTGTTTGCATGTATGTTCTCCCTAATTTTTAGTTTAGTTCTTCTATAAACGGTTTAGAGTAATTGTATAGTTTGCTAAATCAAACAGTATAGTATTGCAATGCTAATTGTAATATTTTTATACCTTAAGTTTATTAAGTGAGATAGACACGTGCTTTGGAATCTGCTGTCCATTTTCAAGACAGTTTGATCTTGGTTCAAATCTCTTGATGACTATTAATTCCTTGTGTATAATGAGACACTATAATTTCTCGTATTTATTGCGGCAACTACTTTTGGTTTGTCTAGATACATTTTTGGAGCTTTTGGAGCCTTATATATTGAGGGATATGCTTGGATCTCTTCCTCCTGAGGTATCTTCTGTAGAACTATAAGATATTTCCTCAACAGTGCTGTTATATTTTATCTTATTATTCTTTTGTTTTGTTTCATACTGCTCAGATTATGCAAGCGCTGGTTGAACATTATAGTAGGAAAGGCTGGCTACAAAGAATTGAGCAGTGTGTACTTCACATGGATATTTCTTCCTTAGATTTCAATCAGGTCAGGTTTTGTAGACAATTTCATTTGTCCTGTTTGGTCTTTATCTTCAATAAGTTGATGTGTTGACTTTATGGTTGAATTTCTGATATTTTCCTTATTGACACTTAGGTAGTCAGAATTTGCCGTGAGCATGGGCTTTATGGGGCCTTGCTCTATCTTTTCAACAAGGGGTTGGATGATTTCAGGTCACCTCTGGAGGAACTCCTGATTGTCTTACGGAACAGTGAGAAACAAAGGGCTACAGCCATTGGGTATGTTATGTTAGGTCGTTGCACTTTATTCTGGCTTAATAAAACTTTACGCGCAAAACTGAACGTGAGAGCCCCCTCCTCGCTTGTTTCAGTCATGGACTAGAGGAAAACCTAGAATTCAAAAGGCTCATTTATTTCCATCTAACATGAATTTAATCCTCGAGGGCACCTATGCATATAGCTAATTTCAATATTATTGCTGTCTAAGAAAGGTTTGATTTCCTGTATGACGCAATATAGTTGTTGTCTGAAACTTCAAAAATTGCCCTTTTTTTTATCATGTTTCTTTTTCAGGTACCGGATGCTTGTTTATCTAAAGTACTGCTTTCTTGGTTTGGCTTTTCCCCCAGGTAGGATTTAATTATTGTTTCACTGCATGTTATGATCTGCAATATACCCAAGTATGGTATCTGGTGACCTATAATTTGTATAAGCATTTTGCTCTCACAAACTGATTTGAGTTTTATCTGCAGGACATGGAACTCTAAATCCTACACGCTTGCCATCACTCAGGACCGAGCTGATTCAGTTTCTACTGGAGAAATCAAACACCCAAAATTCTAGTACATGTGTAACATCTCGATGGATTTACTTGAACCTCTACCATCTACTAGAGATGGATACTGAAGCCACTTTAGATGTCCTAAGATATGCATTTGTAGAAAAAGAAATGGTGA
>NC_025697.1:23198186-23210077 GCF_000633955.1 Camelina sativa | reverse complement strand
CTAGTACATGTGTAACATCTCGATGGATTTACTTGAACCTCTACCATCTACTAGAGATGGATACTGAAGCCACTTTAGATGTCCTAAGATATGCATTTGTAGAAAAAGAAATGGTGAATCATGAGGGTCATCTGCTGGAGTCCGGTGAAGTAAGTTTAGAGTCCAAGACTGATGACAGTTTACCCGAAGTTAACAACAATATACTAATCCAGAATCTTATAGATGCTCTAGTTCACGTTTTTGATGGGGACTTAAGCCAGGCTGATGAATCTGGCGATCCAAATGATTCAGAATCAGATAAAATTTGGCCGTCTAAGGAGGATTCAAGTCTTCTATATGAGTTTGTTGCATTTTATGCAGCACGTGGTAAAGTTAGTATTCCCAAGAGCGTATTGGCACAGATTTTAGATTACTTAACATCAGATCACATTCATCCAACTTATAACGTATCTTCTAAGTTGAGAGAGACCCAATTACTAAACCTTCTGAAAGCTGTACCGGAGACTGATTGGGATGTAGCTTATGTATCACACCTTTGTGAGAAATCACATTTTTATCAGGTATCCTTTTAATAGACATTCATCATTCCCCTACAGCGTGCTTGCGATGTGTACTTTGGGTTGTCCTCTTTGATCTCTGTTTATGGTTTCCAATGTCCAGGTTTGTGGTTATATTCATATTATTGGTCGAAGGTACGTTGCAGCTTTGGATAGCTACATGAAAGAGGCAGATGAACCCATACATTCGTTTTGCTATGTGAACAATATGCTGTCACGGTTGAGTGGGGATGAATTCACTACCTTCCAATCTGCAATAATTTGTAGGATTCCCGAGCTCATTGAATTGAACAGGTAACTTTAGATTGATTTTATTCTCTCTCTGTTGATTAGGTTTAGTGGGGTCTGATAATATTGGTTTTCTGACATTTTGTAGACAGGGAACATTCTTCCTGATTATTGATAATTTGAAAGACAACATCACACGCATCCAAGAGCAGCTCCATTCTCATCCAAGAAGCTTGTTCCTGTATCTCAAAACTGTCATTGAGGTTCACTTGTCTGGGAGTCTTGATTTTTCTCGTCTAAAAAAATATGAAGCTGCAGATAATTCGGGTGAAAACATTAGAAGGGATATACCCAAAGAGGCTGAGATTTATTTGGAAGAACTTAATGGCTTTCCTAAATTCATCCAAGATAATCCAGTTAATGTGACTGATGACATGATTGAGCTTTACTTAGAGGTAAGCATTTATGAAAACTTGTTCAACTGTATCTCTCTGCAGCGTCGATATTTCTTATCTTCTTAGTTAAATGCCTTCTTTAGCCTTCTATATAAAATGGTAGATGTCTAATAGATATAAGTTCTCGTGGAAGTCTGCCTCTTGAAACAATATTTTGGTTTTTGACTATAATTACCGAAGCGAGTGAGACAAATTTAGTCCGCAACAAGTCTTAGGTCTCTGCCAAAGAATACTTTCCTTATATCGCATCTTGCAACTGTTATGGCTCTTTGCACTACTTTTTCAGAACTTCCAAGATTGAAACCCCATTGCTTTATTTACACCAGAACTTTGTTTGGTTCGTTTGTCTTAAAAAGTGATTTGACTGCCAGCTCGACTTGTTCTTAATCTCCTCTTCATATCCTTTAGTGGGTCCTTGGTGGCATCATGGAATCGTTTCAACCTTCAATGCTGATAATTCTCTGCGTATTTTTACAGCTATTATGCAAGTACGAACCGAAGTCAGTCTTGAGATTTCTGGAAACCTTTGACAGCTACAGGGTGGAACACTGTCTACGTCTGTGCCAGGAATATGGAATTGTAGATGCAGCAGCATTCCTCTTGGAGAGGGTGGGTGATGCAGCAAGTGCTTTGTCACTTACACTCTCTGGACTCAATGAAAAATATGTTGAACTTGAAAATGCAGTGGATTACCTTATAACACAAATGAAATTGAGTGCTTGCGAAGGAGCCAGCTTGGAACTATTCAGTAGTGCTCTAGAGTTGAAGGAGGTGCTTCTATACAATAAGAAAGTGTGCTTCTGTATGTCGTGCTTTCGCTCTCTCTTTTTCTCATGCTGTTTATTATCCATCCCTCAGGTACATGGCATACAAGGTGTTCTGCAAGCTTGTGTAGGATTGTGTCAGCGCAACACTCCTCGTCTTAATCCAGAGGAGTCTGAGATACTTTGGTTTCGCTTTCTTGACACGTAAGCATGATCATACACATCGCTACTAACCAATTTCTTTTCGCCCTAATAACACTCACGTCATAGTTACTCTTAAACATATGCAACTAAATTCATGTTGGAGTTAACAACAAGCCTGAGCGAGTGCGACGAGCTGTTACTTGATCATAGTTTTCTCTCTTCGTGCTTTATGCAGTTTCTGTGAACCTTTGATGGATTCATATAGGGAACCGAGGAACACCGATGAAATAAATAAAGGTCCATTAGATGTTAAACCGTTGGAACTTAATGTCAATGAATCAGACGTTGCAATTAAGTGGAGGATTCCAGGATCTGATACGGCAGGTACACACATCCTGAGGAAGCTCATATCTCAATTTATCAAAGAGATTGTTGAAGGAATGATAGGATATGTTCGTCTTCCAACAATCATGACAAAACTCCTCTCTGACAACGGTACTCAAGAGTTTGGTGATTTTAAACTTACAATATTGGGAATGCTTGGAACATATGGATTCGAACGGAGAATACTGGTATGTACATGCGTCTCTCTAATCATGTAACCTCGTGCATGGGTTGGGTGATCTCTCTTCAAATGTTCTAAAACTTTTCTTACCCTGGTCAGGATACTGCAAAGTCTTTAATCGAAGATGATACATTCTACTCCATGAACTTACTTAAGAAAGGTGCTTCTCACGGGTATGCACCCAGAAGTTTGCTTTGTTGTATATGCAGTTGCCCTCTCACCAAGACATTTACTGCTCTTCGTGTACGTGTTTTCAACTGTGGCCACGCAACACATCTTCAGTGTGAACCATCAGAGAATGAGACCTCATCATCATCGTCATCAGTTCATGTCTCCTCATCAGGCTGTCCTGTCTGTATGACCAAGAAGACCAGCAAAAGTTCTTCTAAAGGTAAATCGTTCTACCTGGATTATGGACTAATAAGCACAGTTTCGTCAAACGCCGGGTCTGCACAACGTGCTTCGCCTTACTTACACGAGAATGAAATGAGCAATCATTCTCATAACCAGCAAATATCACGGGTAAGATGTTTATAATTCTAAAACTGAAAATGTCATTGCAAATAACTAAAAAAGGTTTACATTGTTCAACGTTGCAGTTTGAAATCTTAACCAACCTTCAGAAAGATCAGAGGTTGGTACAGATAGAGAGCTTGCCTCGATTAAGGCTTGCACCTCCGGCTGTGTACCACGAAAAAGTGAGCAGATTCTCGGGTTTTACACCGGGAGAGAGTAGTAGCGGTAAAGGCACTAAACCTGTCAAAACCGAACAGGGTAAGAAACTGAAAGGAAAAAGATCGATTTTTGGGTCAAGATTTGGTAAGTCTTTTATTTTTATAAGCCAAGAGTTGGTCATTTGGATTATGATTACGACCCTAACACATGGATGCTTGATCCTGAATCTTTATGACTCTTTAAGCTTTAGGAAAGGACAAAACGAGCAGAATGTAAGGAGAAGCTTCACAGTTTTGGACTCGAGAAGTTAAGCGGAGTAACTGGGACTTTTTTATGTTGTGTAATTAGCGGCGTAACTTTATTGATTTGATGTATATAGTACCAAATGTAATAAACTAATTATATAACCAAATTTTTAAAAGAGTAAATTCAGTCGCTCATGTATATATTTGGTGTCGCCTCACTTTCCTCTGTTTTCTCTACCCTTCATTCCGATTTCTCTTGTTTCTCTGAGGTGTGGTAAGTGGTAACAGAACCATGTTCTGATGAATCAGTAAAACTAAATATACAACTTTAAAAACTTCATGTATGGGTTTCACTTCAGTACTTGACATTCTAATAATATATTATTTTGGTGTGAACAAGGAGACAAAGTCTCCTTAATTTATTTTAAAAAAAATAAACGGATTACACACGAACCCGACGTGGGACTGAAATCCCATTAGTATCTTTAGTAACTAAAAACTCAACACTAGAGGGACAAACCTCTAACAACTACAACTCTAACGGTTGAGAAAATGCATAAGTAGCCAAACCATCGGCAAGACGTTTTGCTTCTCTATACACTTTAGAAATCCAGACTGTCCAGTCCTTCGATAGTAAGCCATAGCAAAACTGTACTAGGAACGACAGGGATGAGAATCGCAAATCCCTGTCTTAAGAAAACCAACCACCAGCGCCAAATCGACCTCGACCTCCAGCCGAGTTATTCTCCTCCCCCAAGCGATAGCCAGACCATAGTAGATACCCCATAATTCTGCCATCGAAGCAGAGCACACTCCTATATTCAAGGCAAAACCGTAAATCCAAGCTCCCTCCTTATCCCATAAGACACCCCCAGCTGCAGCCAAACCAGGATTTCCTCGAGAAGCGCCATCAAAGTTAAGTTTCACCCAGTCTTCTGGCGGAGGAGACCATGCAATCTGACGGACCACCCTCTCACCAGCTCGGTTCTGCAAACTCACCAAAACATGAGCTTGAGAAACTTCTTCGGATACATCTTTAACGAAGCGTACTCGATCCATGCACTTCCCATTCGACCCAAATACATTACCACATCTCCATTTCCAAGCCCACCATACCGCCATTCAAAAGATCATAGCCAAAAGATCGTAGCCCATGGTACATCAAACCTCGGTTATGTACTCCCCAGATTAACGTAAAACCAATCCAATAGCATTTGGCGAAAAAACAGATCACGTTTCTCTGGTGCCACAATCCTACTCCACAAACCCGACATCGCTGGACAATCCCGCACCACATGGAGAATTGTTTCTTTCCCACTCTTACATACCTAACAAAGCCCCGAATAACTCAAAGAAAGACCCTGACCCGCATTTGTCATAACCACCTGATTACAAGCCAGCCAAAGAAAGACACTGACCCGCTCAGAGAGCACCGCCTTCCATATCCTCCCAAAAAAGCACGCCATATTCACTTTGGGATCCTTCGTTTGAGTTAAGCAAGAGTAAGCAGACTTAACAGTAAATCTCCCATCCTGGCTCGGACCCCATGCAATTCTATCTCTTGCTCCAATAATCGAATCATCTACCATAGCCCAGATGCGTAGCCTACCCAAAGGTGAAATGAACTGCTCAAAACGCGTGAAGTCCCAGCCAGAACCCTCAATCCAGAGATCCTTCACTCGCAGGTCTACTAATTCCGCTGGTATGTCGCTCAAAGCCACCTTACTCAAAGGTCCCACATCCATCCACCAATCCTGCCAAAATCTTATGGAACCTCCATCTCCCACTACCCACCGTAAACCGGGCAATACAACGTCTCTCAGGCCCGTCCCTACACGATGCCAAGTAGAGGACCATGTGCCTTTCACTCGAGTCCAGGAAGTATCATTATAGTCCCCAATTTTATATTTGCTCCTGAGCACCCGTGCCCACAGACTCGTTGTATCATGAATCACTCTCCGCCCAACTTTTGCAACCAAAGCTTTGTTCACCACCTCTGGGGACTTAATTCCCAATCTGCCATCCTCCTTTGACAAACACACCTTTTTCCAAGACACTAGATGTTGTCTCTTTTTCTCCAAGGTGCTACCCTAGATGAAACCTCTAGAGAGTTGATCCAAACATTTCAGAGTAGACTTTGGCAGTAGAATGGAACTCATTGAATGAACTGGGATTGAACTAAGGACAGACTTAGTCAACGTGATACGACCCGCCAAAATTAAAAGTTTGCCTTTCTAACCTGATAGTTTTGTCGACACCCTTTCAACAACACTTCCATAAGTATCTTTATTCATCCGTTTATGGAGGATATGCATACCCAAGTACTTCCCAAGATCAGTTGTACGTTGGATGCCACTCTCTGCACTTATCTGGATCCCCAAACCTCGACTTACATTTGCAAAAAAAGAAATCCTGGATTTCTCCAAGCTTACTTTCTGTCCTGATGCCACACAAAAAGTGTCTGGTGCTCTCCTGATTACTCGTATCTGTGCTATTAAGGCTTCAGCAAATAATATTAAATCATCTGCGAAACATAGATGAGATAACTTAGGTCCCCCTCTTGATAAGCTGATTGGTTTCCACTCCTTCGAACCAATAGAACTATCTATCTGGTGGCATAATCTCTCAAGACACAACACAAAAAGGTACGGTGAGAGAGGATCTCCCTGACGAAGACCGCGGGAAGGTTGGAACGCCTCTGTACATTCCCCATTCAGCAACACACTTATCGACGGTCCTGTTACACACTTCATAATCCACCCAATCCACGCTTCTGGTAACTGTGCTGCCTGTAGTGTGTCCTCAAGAAAATTCCAGCGGACTCTATCATAAGCTTTTTCAAGGTCGAGTTTGAACAACATCCAACTTTTGGTGCCTTTACTTCTTCTCATAGAGTGTACTGCTTCTTGTACTATAAGAATATTGTCAGTACTAAGGCGACCAGGGATAAAGCTAGAATGCGCTGATCCTATCAACAGAAGCATCACAGATTGGAGTCGCATAACCATAGTCTTCGTGATCGTCTTGAAAAGAACATTGCACAGACTAATCGGTCTAAAATGCTCAATTGTCTCTGGTTTCTGCAATTTGGCTATCAGAACGACCAAGGCATCATTTGTATGCGCTGGTAACTCACCTGTTTCGAAGAACTCTAGCACAAACTGTATGATAGAGTCCCCAACTGTATCCCAACACTCCTAATAAAAGATAGGTTGAAACCCGGCCGGACCATGAGCCTTAAACTACCCCATACTCCTCAAAGACCTTTCCACATCCAGTGCAGTAAATGGCATGTTAAGTCTTTGCATATCCGATTGTGAAAAACACATAAAACCCTCCGCAAGCAACTTGCTAACCGTCTGTTTCACATCCTCCAGTGAATACAAGCATTTGAAATACGACACAACCAACACCTCAAGCTTTGCGGGGTCCGATATCCACCAACCATCATCCCCTTTTAACATATCAATGCGATTTCTTCTTCTACGAATGATAGTAGATGTGTGAAAAAATTGTGTATTACGATCCCCCAAAGCTATTAACTTCTCACGCGACTTTTGGAACCAAATCAACTCCTCTTGTTCCAATATCGCATCAAACTCTTTAGCCAACACCACTTCCATTTCCAATAAATCATCAGTCTGAGACAATACCAATTGGTCCTGAATACTCTGCAACTCCTCCACTATTTTATCCTTTTTACGTTGTACATCCCCAAACACATCCACATTCCACCGCTTAAGTTTAATCCGTAAAATCTTCAAAGCCTCTGGATTCGATATATCATTCTTCCAAGAGGCATCCAAAAGATCTTTAAAGCTTTTATGCTTTAACCAGGCCGCTTCAAACCGGAACGGTCTCCTCCTTGGGTCCCCTTTCACCACGGGACACAACTGGAGAAACAGGGGAGCATGATCCGATGACAGAAAGGGTAAATGAGTTACTGTAGCTTCCTGCCATTTCAATCTTCCTGCAACAGAGTACCTGATCAAGTCTCTTTGCAAAAAAATTTCTCTCCTCACGGCCTCTTTTCCAAGTAAACTTAGATCCCTTAAACCCCATATCAATTAAAGATAAACTGTTAATCCAAGCTCCAAACTCAAGCGAATCTGCAGACAAACACCCATTTCCACCAGAACGCTCATCCAACCTCAAGATAGTGTTGAAGTCACCTCCAACAATCAACGGCTCTGATATATTCTGCATCACACTCGCAAGATCATTCCAGGATCCATTTCTCCTGCTAACCGAAGGAGCATCATACACCACAATGAGATGACATTTCTCAGCATCCTTTGTCACCGTAGCATAAATATATTTGTTAGACGACAATATAATCTCGACCTCACCAACATCATACCTCCATAGAAGCCAAACTCCTCCACTCTGCCCAACAACATCAACATTGAAACAATTATCAAAACCAAGCCCCTGACAAATGCTTTGCGCCCTATCACCACTCACTTAAAGCGTTTTAACAAATATCGAATGGATCGTCGGAAATTGAGTTTATTCGTCCATGACAATTCCAAAATATGCAATTCATCATGAATATATAACAAAGACTATGAATTACCGGGGCGAGTTGTTAAACTCGAACATCCCCCACCACCCCATCCGGTGGATCAGCAACAATGGTGAGCTCCATGGCTATCTGTGGCGCTACGACCGCTGGTTCTACTCCTGGCATTTCTTCAGTCGCCACCTGTGTAGATAGAGAATCACAATCACCCTCGATCTGCCCCATCCTCTCAAACAAACTGCCAAAACGACCAACACGAGCACCCTCAACTCGTAAATGCTTCCCAGACTCCGACAATTCGACTTCACCCATGTTGGACCATAGACAAGTCCCCATGGGCCTATTCGTAACATGTTTTGGCTTCGGCAAATTATTTACTTTCCGTAATGGGTCCCCACTTTTCTTATTAACTGGGCCATCCTTGACACCCCCTAAACTTTTCAAACTCTACTCATTACCTTTACGAATCATGCTGTATATTTGAAATCGGGAAATTTTCCTTATTTGCTTTCAACAATCCCGCGTCTCCATCAACCTTACAAAACTTATTGATAGTGCAATATTCCCGAGATCTGATAAGATCAAAAGATCCTCCCTGGTCTGACCCGAACTCGCTAGCAACCCGCCAGCCGTAAAGATTACCGCCGATGGTGGTGGTTTTGCTCTCCCTCCCAATCTACGAACTGGCGTGAACCCATCTTCCTCCTGAGCTACCACTAACAAATTCACTCTTGTTTCACGAGTGACCACCGCCACTGGTTTCGCCACAACCCGCTTGGGACAATTATGCACGGTTTGCCTAACCAAACCACAAGTTGAACAAATGTTTGTCAACCCCTCATAAGACACAAAATAACGACCCCCATTGATCATGATTGTCCCTTTCAACGGTTTCCGTAAATTTACTTCCACACAGATACGAGCGAACCGACCTCTTTCGAACTTCAAAGTTGTTAGGTCCACCTTAATTGGCTTTCCCAATCCCTTTTCTAAACTCATGAGAATCTGTCGATGGTAAAAATTGAACGGGAGGTTGGAAACCTTCATCCAGACCGGGGTTTTGACAATATATCCACCAATGGGTCAAAATCCGGCGACCATGCTTGAACCATGAGATAGCTCCCAAACGCTCGCCATGGCCCCTTGTAAGTGCTGCCAGGTACTCCTTTTCCAGTTCAAACTGTACCATAAAGAATTGGCGTGGTAGATCCATCACGTACATCGCCCCTTTCGACTTGCACAACTTTCTTAACTTCTTCACCAGCACCGAGATTCAACATGACGCCCTAACACCCTCACCAACATGCACTGCTTCCACATACCATTCATAACCTCCAAAACTTCCGGTTCAATAGTAACCACATGTTTTCCGTCCTCACCTACTGGAAACTCCAGCCGCACTCTCTACTCCACAAACACATCATCTAAGATCTCCTACGACTTTAACCTTCCTCCCACACTACCCCCAACAACCTTCGCCACCCATATTCCTCGAGAATCCGGAGGATCTCCCGCCGGTCGTTCTCGCTCACCCACGTCCATCATAGTGGCATCACTCTCTCCCAAAACCCTAGTCATTTCCTTTATTGATCCCTTTGACATTGTAATATTTATTTATGCACTAGTTAGTTCCTCTTTTGTAAACTATATTCTTAGCAATTACGGTGAAACTAATGATTTATTTCAGTCTTGCATGTGTTACTGATCTTTTCGTAATATCTTGATTTGTAAAGATGCTGGATGCAACATTATAACTTTGGCATATTATTAAGTGTTGGACTGTTAAAATAACTCTTAACCAAACTCTCTCTGGCACGGATTTTGAGGTAGGTTTTCGCCGTTTCTCCTTCTCTTTTGCTCCTCCTGAGCAGGTGGCGGCCACCATCGGCGATTCTCTTCTACCATGGCCAAGAAAAAACAAAAGCCTCCTTTCCCTACCACCCCTTCAAAAACTTCGGATCATCCCCTTTCGAAATCTTCGGGTCCTCCCCTTTCGAAAACTTCGGGTCCTCCCCTTTCCAGATCTAGTGGCTCCTTGCTCCCACTTCTGGAGAAAGCAGTAGATCTATCCCCTTCTACGGGAGCAGGGCCTCCCTCGTCTACACCGGTGAAATATTCTGATGGAATCTCCACTCCGCTTAACTGGGCTGAGCGTACCTATGGTGGCTCATCCACATTGACAAAGTGTGGCTCTCCTTTCCTCTTGGACATAGGAGAACTTTGTGTAAAGATCCCAAACAAGGTTATTGAAGACAGCAAGCCTGTTTGGCAGAGCTTTGTTGTTGGTCAATTCTATCGAAAAGCCCCTTCATTCGGCAAGATCCGAGCAGTGGTTAACCTAATTTGGAGCAAATGGCATCATGACATCTTTGTCACGAAGCTCGACACGTCAAACACATTATTCTTCAAGTTACCCAATGTCTCCAATCGACAGCGTGTTCTTAAAGAAGGAATATGGTCCATTGACGTCTCGACGATGTTTGTAGCTGAATGGACACCGGGGTTCAACCATCTAAACCGGCGCTGAAGACAGCTCCTATCTGGATTGAACTAGGACATGTGCCATACGAATTCTACAATCCGCCAGCTCTGAGTCGTATTGCTAGTATTGTGGGTCATCCTATCTGCCTCCACAGAGAAACTAAGTCAATGACCAACTTCAAGGTAGCAAAAGTGTTCACAGAAATTGATTTACACAAACCGTTACCAGAATTTGTTTGTGCTCAATTTAAATCAGGCGATACTCGGAGAGTTGCTGTCTCTTGCCCCCATCTTCCACCCATCTGTCCACTATATGATGAGGCGGGACACTCGTGTAAGCATTGTACCAACGCCCCTCCGCTGTGTAAATACTGTAAGAAAGCATACCATGCGGAAATTATCTGTCCATGAAGGAAGATCAAAGATAAAGAGGTTGTGACTAACCAAACGGATCAAGATTCGGTGACCCCAGAGGCCCCTCCCAAAGCAAAGAAATGGGTCAAGAAAGTTTCAGAGGAAGCTTCTTCTTCGAAGAGTAACTCTAAAGAGACTAAGCCTCATGATCCTTCCACTGATACCAATGTGGAGCTGCAGTTGGAAGTGATCCAAGTCTCTGTAGCTTCTGATCCCGGACCCGACCCAGTCAAGGAAACTATGAGCCATCTACCTCTATCAAATGAAGCTTCCTTAACCCCCGAGTCTGTTCCTAATCCAGTTGAACCTACTTACATGCCTCCTGACCCAGACCAAGGTGATTTTATCAAGGTTTTATCTAAAAGTTAGAAGAAAAAGATCAGGACCATGCTTAAGAAAGGCCACATCCATGCGGGAAGGGTCTCCTTCCGCAACTAGTCACTTTTTGGTAGAATATTTTTTGTGATGCTGATATTTTGTTGGAATATTCGTGGGATTAACGATCCTGATAAGCAGCAGAATTTTGTATCGTGGTTTAAACAACATCGACCAGTTTTTGGTTGTCTTTTGGAGACTCTCGTTTTGGAACATAATGCGCAGACCGTCTTGCAACGAATTCTGCCTGGTTGGAGTCTGATACCAAACTACGAACACTCTCATATTGGGAGAATTTGGGTTGTGTACAGTAAAGAAATGAAGGTAACTCTCTACAAGAAGTCTCGTCAGCATATCACCTGCGGTATTTCTTGGCCTGAAAAAGAGATTAGCTTCACAGTTTCGTTTATTTATGGAGCAAATTTGAGACATGAGCGGATCTCTCTTTGGAATGATCTCACTGATA
>NC_025697.1:23182336-23197526 GCF_000633955.1 Camelina sativa | reverse complement strand
TGGCGACCAACACACCTCTGCGTTCCTCCCCGTGGCTAGTAATTGGGGACTTCAATCAGATTCTCTCCCGGAGGAGCATTCTCGAAGAGATGAATTTGCGGTGTATTCAGGTGGATCACGTGAACTACAAAATTGTATGGATACATGCGGTCTGATAGATCTCCCAGCTCACGGTCCTCTCTACACTTGGTGGAACCATCAACAGGCTACTCCGGTTACAGAAAAACTCAACAGAATGCTTGGCAATGAATACTGGCTTGCTGAATTCTCGACTTCCATTGCCACTTTCGAAGAACCTCTATTCTCAGATCATGCATCGTGTTGTATCAGATTCCAGGATAGGGGACCGAGGAAAATCAGGCCCTTCAGGTTTAACCACCACCTTTTGCAACATGAAAATTTCCTTCAGATCGTGCGAGAGTGTTGGAATTCTACCCCAATGGCAAGTTCTCTGATGTACCAGATAACCCAAAAACTTAAAAAACTCAAAGGTAAGCTTTGAGAGCTCAATAGAGAAGCTTACTCAGGGATAGAAAACATAGTGAGAGGTGCTCTTGAGGATCTCAAGACGACACAAGCTATGTTGTTTTCCTTCCCCTCTTCAGAGATTGCAGCTGAAGAACGTCATGCATATCTTATATGGCATAAATTGTCTGCAGCCGAAGCAACATTCCTGCACCAAAAATCTGGTCTCAAGTGGATCTCTGATGGTGACGAAAATACAAGTTTTTTTCCACAAAAGTGTGGTCATAAAAAACGCCTTCAATGGAATTAAGAGACTGCGTCTTGGAGATGGAACAGTCATTACAGAAAAAATTGCTATCAAGGAAGCTTGCATCGATTACTACGTCCCTCTTTGGTTCCTTGCGTAGTCCCCCTTGCCTCAAGGCTTGTATCTAGTCCATTCACCCCTTTAGGTGCTCAGAGGTCCAGCGCACAACCTTAAATAGAGGATTCACCGCCCAAGAAATCAAGGCTGAATTCTTTGCCCTCCCACGGGATATACGGGTGAGTTCTTTAGGCATACTTGGGATATCATAGGCTCAGAAGTAACTCTTGCAGTTCAGAGCTTCTTTATCCACGGTAAGATGGAACCTAGTTGGAATTCCACAACTGTTTCGATGATCCCCAAGTCTACACCTGCTGATACAGTCTCTGAATACCGGCCCATCTCTTGTTTGAATGCTATCTATAAGGTTATTTCGAAGCTCATGGCTAGACGACTTCAGAACCTCCTACCAGAGATGATTCAAGAGAACCAGAACGCCTTCATAAAGGACCGTCAAATAGTGGAAAATGTCCTCCTTGCCTCTGAGCTAGTGCAAGGGTACAACAACTCTGGGATCTCTAAAAGAGGAATGCTCAAAATTGACCTCCATAAAGCTTTTGATTCAATTGAGTGGAGCTTCATCCTAGACATCCTGGTTGCTACAAACTTCCCAAGCAAGTACATTCAATGGATCAGTTAGTGTATCAAAACTTCTCGGTTTTCTATATCTGTCAATGGAGAGTTATGTGGCTATTTTAAAGGGAAAAATGGTCTAAGACAAGGAGATCCGCTCTCCCCTTACCTTTTTGTGATTGGGATGGATATATTCTCGAGACTTCTCGACTTGAGGTACCAAGCTGGCCAAATCGGGTACCACCATAATGCGTCAAACCCCTCTGTGACTCATCTGATCTTTCCTGATGATGTAATGGTGTTTTTTGATGGAGAACACTCTTCCCTGCAAGCTATCGTTAATCTGTTAGGGTATTTCTCGAATATCTCTGGGTCGATCCTTAATAGAAACAAAACAAAGCTTTTTTTGCTGGCTCTTCTGTTGCTGATCAGAACAGATGTAGCTCTTCCTTTGGCTTTTCCCTGGGCTGCCTTCCGGTGAAGTATCTTGGTCTCCCTCTGCTGCCGAACCCCCTCACTCTCTGATTGCGAACCATTAATCCAAAGAATCAGGAGAAAATTCCAGACTTGGCAAAACATGCATCTCTCCTATGTAGGGCGTCTGTAACTCTTAACTTCAGTGATCCAGAACATTATAGCTTATTGGTGTGCAGCCTTTATCCTACCAGCTAAGTGTATAAAGGACCTTGAGAAGATCTGTAAAAGGTTCCTATGGTCGGGTGCAAGTGAAATCCCAAAGCAAGCCAAAGTCAGTTGAAGACAAGTTTGTACTCCGAAAGAAGAAGGAGGACTTGGTCTAAAGGACCTGAAAGCGTGGAATAAGGTATTTGGTCTCAAACTCATTTGAAAACTTTTCTCTGCTTCGGGTTCTTTGTGGGTTGCATGGTGTAGAAAAAACAAGATGAGCCGGAAATGTTTTTGGAGACTTCCTGCTTCGAGTAAGGGATCCTCGATGTGGAAACAACTTCTGAAGTTGAGAGAAACTGCCAAATCTTTCTTGTCTTGTCAAATTGGTGATGGTAGAACTTGCTCCTTCTGGTTTGATAAGTGGACTCCTTTCGGAGATCTATTTACTTACCTGGGAACCAATGGACACCAAAGAATTGGCCTATCACTGGACTCCATAGTGGCTAAGGCGTATACAAGGAACGGGAGTATATTCCGACGACGAGCTCGTAGCCAGAATATGGAACTTCTCTTTACCCACCTCAACAACACTCACCTCGTAGAATATACACAAGACGCCTGTGGGCTAGACCGAATGCAGATCCGCACACTCGTTTTAGCTTCTCTGAGACATGGGAACTCCTTAAGCCTCCACACCAAAAAGTGCCCTAGCATAACCAAGTTTGGTTCTCTAGTGCTGTCCCCAAACATTCATTCGTTATGTGGCTCAGCTGCCTTGACAGACTTCCAACTTTGTCACGACTAAGAAACTGGGGGACGGTAGAAGATGACTCTTGTTCCCTTTGTGAAATTTACTTCGAGACAAGGGATCATCTTTTCTTGCGATGCCCTTACTCTTACAAACTTTGGAGATGGTGCCTTCAAAAGCTTCAATTACCATTCATGGGTTTCAATTCCTGGGATTGCTTCCTCCAATGGCTAAGACTCGCTAAGAACGACCCAAATCTTACAACGCTGAAACTTGTGGTAACTCAAGCAGGCATTTACACAATTTGGCATGAGAGAAACGCTCGCATCTTTACAGGTATACACACTCCGGTAAAAGCCCTCTTTTCTCACCTCGACAGAAGAATCCGTAACATCTGCTTGGCCAGGAGACTGTTACCGAAGTTCAAAGACTTGCTCATGCTCTGGTTTCGCTCCCTCTATCCCTAATCTTTTCTTCTTATTTATATATCTTTCGGTTCTTGTTTCGGGTTTGTTCACCCCGGTTTCGATGCTGTTTAGGCATCAGCAATACTCTATATATATGAAGTTCTAAGATTAATACCATCAGAAATTTTAAGAAAAAAAAAACATTATAACTTTGGTTTAAATGCTGTGAAGGCATATAACTTGAATCTTAATTCGATGTATATCATTATTAAAGACAAACGCAATAACTTGGTTCGATGTAACATAAAGAAAACTCTAGATATTAAGAAGAACAAAAAAAACTCTGTATTTGTATATTATTAAATATACTAGGTATTGAGTCCCACGATATTGTGGGGAACTCATTTTAATAAAATCGTCATTACAAATTTTTTTTAATTATTTCTCTTTATTAAGTTATTTTGTTATAAACTCAAAAAAAATAAAAAAATTTGAAACTTTCTTCAAATATTTACTAATAAATATTCTTAAAATTTTTTTACCTTCATATGTAATTAAATAAATAAATAATACTATAGACATATTATTTAAAAAATCTTTATGATTAAATAAATAATGATTAATACTATAAACATATGATAGGTCGAAGCATAATTGTGGAAAAAAAAATACTATAAACATATGATACAGTAAAAATACTATAAAAATACATTTAATTGCATTTTTAAAATAAAAACTGATGTACTTAAATCCACATATCTAAATAAAAAAGAACATAAAAAAGAGTTGTAATGAAAATATGACATTTTATAAAAGAAAATGTTAGACAGTTATAAATATAAACAATCATAACATAAATATATATATATATATATATATATAAAGTTAAATTTTCTCTCTTCTCCTTCCTCCACATCATCATCCACCTAATCAATATTTTTTTTGTTTTTGCATTAAAAAATACTATTTTAAATAATCATTAATTGCTTATTTATTATTTATAATTAATAATACTTAAAAATAAATAAAAACGAATTAAATAAAATTAATTCAATTTTAAAATAGTATATACAATAACATAATTTTTTTTAGTAAATAATAAAAATAATAACTATATAAAAATGAATTAAGTAAAATAAATGAAAATTTTAAAATATTAAAAATAATACTATGAATTTGTTATAGTAATAGTGTTATTATTCAAATTATAACCAAAAAATGATCATATTCCAAAATTTATAATGGGTTAGTGAGTTTTAGAATGAAAGTAAGATTTTAATGCATGGTGGAGTAAAAAAAGAATTTATGTAATTGTATTTATAAAAATCTAAACAGAAAAATAAAATTGAAGTGGAACATTAGTTTCTAAGAAACATATACTACAAAAATTTATTATTAAATTTCACTTATAAAAAATAAAAAAATTAGAGAAATATCTTTAGTCAAGTGGTTACAGCACCACTTCTGCGACCGAACCCACCAGAGTTCGAACCCACTAATTCGTGTTACCCTGCGTAGTAGAGATTGGTCTTGTCGATTCAATGATGACAAAAAAATTAATTACTTATCTAAATTTAAAAGTTTTAATCTAAAACAAAGATATTGTAAGGGTCACATTTTTTTTTTGGGAAAACTATGAAAAATAATTTGGAAAAGATAATCCATCTAAAAAAACAAAATCAATGGTCAGAAATATAGAAAATTGAACATCTTAAGAAAAAATCAATTTTAGTATGAACATGTTTTTTTAGTGAACGGATATTCATGTCAGGTTTAAACGTTTCCCCATTTAGACATTCTTGACTTGGGTCGAAATTCTATTATGGCAGATGATGCACTTGGACAACCCCATTGTAGCGACATAGCACTAAAATTGTTCATCAAACTTTGTATATTTGCATTTAAAGTGGGATATCAATATGTTTAAATGGTCTATATAATTAGGTCAACAATCGACATTCGACGTTAGAACTTTTAAAAATATGTTTTCATGGGATATGATTATAGAATGAACTCTTCTAAGGATAAAATGTCAGAAGATTGTCGACAATATTGTTTACTTTTCCAGTGAGGTTCTTAAGTCATTTTTTGTTATCACGTGATATATTGTTGATTTGTCAGAAAAACATTATTTCGACACTAGACAATATATGACATATATATAAATTAGTAAAATAAGTACAGTCTTTATACAGATTTATCTTTTAATCTTGAAATGATTATATTTATATTCAATGATTCTTATTAAGAAAAAATTTAAATAAAATCTCACGCAAAAAGATATAACAAATAAATATTATCTTCAACAATATATCACTTAGTAAAGTAAGTTTAGTGTTTATATAGATTTATACTAAAAAGTTTGAATAATTATATTTGAGCTCAACAACTTATATTGATTAAAAAATTAATTAAAATCCCGTGCGTGCGCGGGTCTAAATTCTAGTATACTATAAAAACAAACCAAAAGTTGCAGTTGTTCGACAAATAACTTTAATTTAATTAAATGATAACAAAAATTATTTAATTATAATTTAGTATCATAGACACAACCATAAATATCATATTTTCCAAAAGTTGCAACGTTTCACAATAGAAATAGAAAGTTTTAATGGTTCATGAAATAAAATAAATTGGTCGTGGTTTAGTTAAAAGGTTTTAATAATTTATTTAAATATATTTTTGTAATTAAAATCTAATAAATAATAATTTATGAAGATTTTATCTGAGTGATGTTATCTTAAATATTAAATCTAGCAAATGTTGCAATGATTCAATTCAATAGGTTAGAATAATTTAGTTTAATATATTTTAATAAATAAAAATTCATAATTTATGAAGAATTAAACTCAGATACTGAATATAATTAAACATTACTTCTTCTGTCTCTAATAGATTGATGTTTTAATATTTGTTCTTGTTCCTAAAAAATTGATGTTGTACATTAAAAATCTAAAATATTTTTTTTACTTTATAATATTTTCCACATGGCATGTTATCTCAAGTTTTTTTTTATAGATAAAACTTTAACTTTTTCTTAATATATGTGAAATGGTCAAAACATTAATCTATTAGAGACAATGGGAGTACAACGATTCATAAAATAAATCAAAATTGCAATATTTCTCACAGTGATGAGAAGTTATTTTTACATCATTGTTAAAATTATGTATGTTGATAAATAATTTATAGAGTAGAGAATGACATTGAAAATTGAATTTCAAATTATTTTGATTCATCATATTATGAAGAGATTCAATTTTTTAAAGAGATGTAACCGTAGAAATATTTGATGAAAATGTATAACGAAAAGATGCAACTGTTATTCACATTTATTCAGATTTATGGAAAAAAAACTGTGTTGAATAGAAAGTTTGAAAATTGAAAAACAAATATATAATTTTTTTAAGATGTGTATGTTTGAATTGAAAAGAAATTTTGAAATTTTCACAAAAGAAGAACATATGTATATATTTTTAAAGATTTCTAAAAAAAGAACAAATATATGGTTTTCAAAAGATGTGGACATTTGAATAGAAACAACTGTTTGCAAGAGACACAACTTTACATTCAATAGACGCAAGTTTTTAAAGAGACGCAACCGTAGAAGTTTCTGCCTAATATATATATATATATATAGTATTTTATGAAAATGTATTACGAAGAGATGCAACTGTTCTTCGCAATTTATTCAGATTTATGAATTTGTTTTTGTTGAATATGAAGTTCGAAAATTTTGTAAAAGAGAAACAAATATATAAATTTGTAAAGATGTGTACCTTTAAATTGAAAAGAAAGTATGAAATTTTCACAAAAGAAGAACACATATATTTATATATATATTTCTAAAGATGTGAATATTTGAATATACACAACTGTTTGTAAAAGACACAACTTTAAATTCAACAGATGCAATATTTTAAAGAGACCTAATCATATAACTTTTTGTCAAAATATAAATAAATAAAATATTTTATGAAACATATATAACGAAAAGATACAACTGTTATTCGCATTTATTCAGATTGCTATTATTATATAGATTAATATATATTATTTATCTTATGTTTAGATTATCTTTTAGCTTTTTACTTTTTTTTTTGAACACAACAACTTTCATTAAAAACTTAAAACCTCAAAGGAGGGATGTTCTTACAACTTAGAATCAAACGGTTACAAGAAAGGTAAAGATAAAGACTACATGAGTCTTCCAAAGAGCTGCACAACCTTGAGGAGTTTGCAAAAAGTGGAAGATCTTTTGGTGTCTTGTAGGATTCAAATTTGAAGGCAAGCTTCAGGAAATCCCTGACCAAAAGGTGGTCATACTTCGCTCTTACGGTAGACGCATTGGAGCTTTTGAAAGTGTGCTCCATAGAGGAGACTAAGAGGTGAGATGGTTGCAGAGTGGTCATGGCGGTTGAAGAAGATGAAAACGGGGCTCTCATTGGGAGGGTAACATGCCGTAACAAAACAGGTGGGTCATCCCTCTCATGGCAATGGAGGTAAATGAATTCCACACAAAGCTTGTAATCAGTTTGTTCCTGGACTAGATCAACATACCCAAGTTTTCTATCTAATGGTGGTAAACGAAGCAGGGGTTCAAAGGGTTCAAAGATAGTGTTCAGGCAGGCTGTCGGATCAGATTCAAAGATATGTCTACACAACGCAAGCATCCGGACAGGGTTAAGAGACTGACCTCGACAAAATAATCTAAGAAACAACTTTGGAGCCACCGATGTTCTGCTACCGAGAGAAACTCGTCTTGACCAAGCAGAGATAAGCGGTACTTCCATAGAGATGCAAAAAAGTTCATGATTGGGTTCAGGAGTCGGGTGAGGTGGATAGAAGATGCTGGTGAAGGCAAGGTAACCCCAACATTGTAACGGTGGGGTCATAATGCCAAGCTTCACCAAGCAGTCTTCCTCAAAGAGATCATCCCTAGAATCACACTGAACTCGACACAAAGGGTTCTCAAGCAAATTAAACGAAGCCAATGTTCCGCTATCGAGGGAACCTCGTCTTGACCAAGTAGATAATACCGGTACTAAGCAATTTGATCTTGATATAAAGCAAGTATAGGCGGATCGAGGGAGATTCCAGTGCAGGGATGCATCATAGCCTAAGTAGAGTAGACTATCTACCAGGGTTCCAAAGTAAGATTGGGGAGCAAACCTGGGCCAAAGAGATATCGAGGTTGGGACAGAAGCAGCCGGAGTTATGATGTTCTTCGTCAAGATCTTTAAAGGATCCGACGTCAACACAGAGCTCCCGTCCAGCTGCAGCCAAGTAAACCACTTGGAGAGAGCATCTAAATCCGAGGATCGGTGAGATGTTATGGTTGATTGTGGAAGAGGCCAGATCGAGAGATTAACACCAAGGAGATCAGGCCATTCAGGGGGTTGAGGGGTGAGTTCAGGCAGTAGGGTACTCAGACGAGTAGCTACGCTGAGAGAGGAGAGTGGATGTAGAGGAACGATGGACAGTGGATGAAGCTGATGCATAGCCGGAGCAGAGATCTGAATTCTCAAGAGGACTCCGGTGAAAAAAAACCAAAAACACAAACGAGATTTGCAGACAGAAGTAGAGAGGGATCGGAGATACTGAGAGATCCCGAAGCCGGCGAGCCGGAGCTCTACCGGCGTCGAAAGATGATGAGATGAGAGGCGCCTCGATTATCGTGTCAGAGAGAATTAGGGCGACCAAAAAAAAATATTTTAGCTTTTTACTTAAACGCAATAAAAGCTAGAAAGATAAACTCTTCTTTTTTTCGTCAAACCCGATCTTTATATTAAATTAAAAGGGGGGGGAGGGGGGGGGTTAAACCGGTAATGGGAGCCGGTTCACCACTTACAAGGTTTTCAATCGGTTGATGTGGTTCAATATTACACTGATTACAAATAGAGAGAGAAGTTAATGCGTCTTTCGCGATTCTATCAGCTTCATGATTTTTCTCTCGAGAAACAAAGGTGAAGCGGATCTCATCAAAATTCCTCGTTATGATCAGGATATCGTGGAGAATCCCGTGGATCTTCTTGTGGCGGAGATCCTTGTTTATGGCCTTGATTAGCGTCTGCGAATCTGAGGCAAAGATAAGTTTCTGGTAGCCCAGATCTGAAGCGTGGTGAAGGGCTTGGATCATAGCTGTTGCTTCGGCTAGGAGCGGTGAGTTGATTTTTCTAGCAATACCACGTCCCTTTATCTCGGTTCCTGACATGGGATCCCTGAAGATCCAGCCGAGTCCAGCTTGTTTCGATTCTTNAAAAGGGGGGGGGGGGGGGGGGTTAAACCGGTAATGGGAGCCGGTTCACCACTTACAAGGTTTTCAATCGGTTGATGTGGTTCAATATTACACTGATTACAAATAGAGAGAGAAGTTAATGCGTCTTTCGCGATTCTATCAGCTTCATGATTTTTCTCTCGAGAAACAAAGGTGAAGCGGATCTCATCAAAATTCCTCGTTATGATCAGGATATCGTGGAGAATCCCGTGGATCTTCTTGTGGCGGAGATCCTTGTTTATGGCCTTGATTAGCGTCTGCGAATCTGAGGCAAAGATAAGTTTCTGGTAGCCCAGATCTGAAGCGTGGTGAAGGGCTTGGATCATAGCTGTTGCTTCGGCTAGGAGCGGTGAGTTGATTTTTCTAGCAATACCACGTCCCTTTATCTCGGTTCCTGACATGGGATCCCTGAAGATCCAGCCGAGTCCAGCTTGTTTCGATTCTTCCCTCCACGCAGCATCCGTGTAGCAGCAGGTCATATCTGCTCCTGTCACTCGATTTTGTTGGTTATCCCTCGGTTGGGGTGGATGGGGGTTCTGATTTTGGGCTGCCGACCATTCCCGCGCTTGTGCCACAGCTTGGGTTAGCGCCTCGGCCGGTGAGGTGCATTTCTGCTCGAATATCAGCTTGTTTCGACATTTCCAAATGGTCCATAGAATCCAAGCTCCGAGGAAGCTATCCGTGATACCTGATGGTGGTAGGAAAATTATCTTCCCGATTGTTTCAATTCTCATTCTCAAGCTAGTAATGTTAGATGGCTCTAATTGGTCTTTAAACAGTGCGTGGGTCCATAGGTTACGTGCAAACCTGCAATGGAAGAAAAGGTGGATGGTAGATTCCTCCAGTCCACAGAAGGGGCAAGCTCCGTTTTGGTTTAGTCCACGCTGACATAGGTTTTCTCCAGTAGGAAGGGCGTTTTTCATTGTTTTCCACAGGAAGAATTTGATCTTTGGTAAACAGTTTGTGTTCCATATCTCCTTTTCCCATTTTAAGCCCTCCATGTGATGAGTTTGTTGATTTGATTCTGCGGGCTTTGTCCTGGCAGAATGGTAGCCAGATTTTGCGGTGTATTCACCTGACGTGGTTGGGAGCCAGATGTGGCAGTCCTTTGCCCCCAAGGTACTAGGTTTGATCAGCAGAATTTGTTCTTCATGCATAGGGATGGTCTGTTTGATTTTCTCAATATTCCAGGTCGAGGAGTTGGGACAAATAAGCTTAGAGACTGTCATTCCCTGGTACCGTTCAGGGATTGGCCCCAATGCTGTTCCTGGCTCCTGGAGGGAGATCCATGGGTCATTCCATACTTGAGTAGATTCACCTGAGCCTATTGCTTTGCCCATCTGTGTCTTAAGCAGGTCGCGTCCTATACAAATTCCTCTCCAGCCGTGGGATGCTGAAGCTGGAATGAGGAGTTATGACAGTATTTCCCTAGCAGGATTCTCGCTAGTAGGCAGGATGGCTTATTAAGGATTCTCCAGCTGATTTTGGCCACTAGTGCATCGTTGAAGGTATCGACTTCTCTAAACCCCAAACCTCCATCTCTCTTTGACTCTGTCATCTTTTCCCACGAAATCCAACACATCTTCTTCTTTTCAGGGGAAGAGTCCCACCAGAACCGAGTTAGGGCAGATTGGATGCGTTTACATAAGGAGACGAGCAATTTGAAACAAGACATCGTATGTGTTGGCATTGCTGCTAATACTGCTTTGAGCATGGTGGTTTTCCCAGCTGTGGACAGGCATCTGGTAGACCAGCTTAGAGCGCGTTGCTTGATTCTGTCGATGATGATATTAAACATATCCTTCTTCTTCCGTCCAAATGACTCTGGTAATCCGAGGTATTTCCCAAGTCCCCTAACTTGTTGGATACCAAGGGTCTGTTTAGCCATTGCCTTTGTTTGTGCATTAGTCTTTGCTAAGAATGTAACTGCGGATTTGGTTTTATTAATCTTTTGGCCTGATGCTTTTTCATACTTGTGTAGGATGTTCTTCAAAGCGTTACAACTCTGTTGGTCCGAACGACAGAAGAACATGGTGTCATCGGCGAAGAGAAGATGGTTAAACCTGGGGCCATGTTTTGATACTCGAATCCTTTGAAGTTTGTTCTCCTTTTGAGCTTTGGAGCATAGGCCAGATAACACCTCGCTACATAGTATGAATATAAATGGCGAGAGTGGATCACCCTGTCGGATTCCTCTCTGTGGTTTTACGTCTCCTTGAGCTGAACCATTCAAAAGGTAAGAGTAGGACACAGTGGTGATACATGTCATGATCCATCTGATCCAAGTTTGGTTGAAACCCATTCTTTCCATAACCCTTCTTATGCATCCCCATTCAATACGGTCATAGGCCTTGCTCATATCAGTTTTCACCGCCATGTAGCATCTCTTTTTAGCTCCAGAGGTTTTCAGGTAATGGAGAGTTTCATGTGTTATCAAGACGTTGTCTGTGATTGCTCTATTTGGAACAAACGCTGATTGATTTTCTGAAATCACATGTTGCAGGTAGGGTTGTAATCTCTTGGTTAAGATCTTTGATATGATCTTATAGAACACCGTGCAGAGGGCAATGGGACGGTAGTCAGACATTTTTTGGGGGCTTTGTATCTTGGGGATGAGTCGTACATGTGTTTTGTTGATAGTTGTAGGCATGGTTCCTGAGATGAAAAAGCTTTGTACCTCCATGATAATAGTAGAACCCACTGTCTCCCAATTAGTCTGGAAGAAGCTAGCTGAGAACCCGTCGGGTCCCGGAGCTTTGTCAGCATGGATGGAAAAACAAGCTTTTTTTATTTCATCATGGGACGGTATCGAGGTAAGTGCTTGATTTGTCTCTGCAGAGATACATGGCTCAATTGCTTCCTGTATAATATTGACATGTTCTCCCTCTTCAGATGTGAACAGTTTCTGGAAATACTCCGTAGTGACTTCGAGTATAAGTTCCTCTTTATGCACAGATAAGCCATCCTCGTCTTCTATTACCGCAAACTTGTTAATGGCCTGTCGGCTCCTTGAGATGGCATGGAAGTATCCCGAGTTTTTGTCTCCCAGGGCTAACCATAGTTGTCTGCTCCTTTACTTCCAGAAATCCTCCTCAGCCTTATATGCCATCAAGAGATTGTTGTTGAGCTCCGATAAGAGTTCTCCATTGGGTTCCGAGCTGGTCATGGCTTCTTCTATTTTCCCTCGTAGCACTTCTATGGTCTTTTGGCTGTTTAGGTGCTTCGCTCATGCTCACTGTATGATTTCTCTACGGCACTGGATAAGTTTTTCCTCTATTCCTTCAGAGTCTACATCATTCCATACTTTCTGGACAAGATCTTTAACCTCCTCATTCTCCTTCAATCGTCTATCATATCTAAAAATTCCTTTTTTCTTTTTCATTGATAGATCGAGAGCGGTGAGCAGAGGACGGTGGTCAGAGCCTTTGAATCTAAGGTAGTCACTGCGGCTGTTTGGATATACTTCTGCCCACAGTCCATTTGCCATTGCTCTGTCTAATCTGCAGAATACAATATGATCATGTCTTTTACCCCTCCAGGAGAGGAAGTTGCCAGAGTGTCGAAGGTCATATAAGTCGCATTCCGCCATGAGGGATCATAGATCACCAAAGGTACCTTCATGTCTTGGTGGTCCTCCCTGTTTCTCTGATCCATCAATAATATCATTGAAGTCTCCCGTTAGGAACCAGGGTTCATCATGGGATTTGCCTATATCGGTGAGGCGGGTCCATATTTCTTTCCGTTTGTCTCTCTCTGGTTCTCCATAGAGGAAGGTAGAGAAGAAAGTCCTTCCCTCTACTCTGATTTGTGTGTCTATGAGATTTTTGCAGGACGAGAGGATGGTGACTTCCACATGTTGTTTCCACAGTAAAGCCAAGCCACCTCCTCCTGGGCTGTGTGGAGGAACAAAGAGGTGATCATCAAAATTCATACACTCCACTGTCTTTTTAACCATCTCATCACCATTCTTTGTCTCCATGAGGAATAATATATCAGGTGAGATACTGGAGTGCATCTCACGCAATCGTCGGCCTGTTGTGGGATTCTCCAACCCCAACAGTTCCATCTCAGTATCTTTAAGGAAGAGGACTTGGTGGATTTTGAAAATCCACCCTCTTTTTTACCATAGCCGGGATCATTCTACCTTTCGGGGTACTGTCAGAGGGTGCCGCGAATAGGTAGCCTCTCCTTTGACATCTTTTGTTTACTTGGTCCAGCTTGGTTGTTTCTTTTACTGTAGTTTGATTTCAGGGAACTAGACTTCCTAGGTGAACTGTTTGTGAGGTTTCTCTTTTGACTTTTAGCTCCCGCAAGACGAATGGTTGTCTTGGTTGTAGATTTAGATTGCGGAGGTCTACCCCTTCCTCGCTTCACTGATTTCCCGGGTTCTTCAGCCTCTGGTGGGATTTGGTCAGATTCAGTGGTAACAGAGGTTCTATGATCCGATGGTTGGGCCTGCGTTAGGCTTTGGCTGGGGATAGTAGCAGTTGCAGCTTGGATTATCTCATCCGCAGTGAGCGACATCAGGTTCCTTGCTTCCCCATATGTTACTCTCTGTCTCCGGGCTGCACTCTCAGTGGGGTCTGGTACTGATAGATACTGGACTGTGACTTCCCGTAACTCAGTCATGACTTGGTCTTTTGTAGGTATTGTTGGTGTTGGGATTGTCAGCTCGATGTTATGCTGTTTGGCCTTTGCGACAGAGCTAGGGGGAGGTGGGGGGTGGTGTAGGAGGGTCCGAGTTTTGATCCTCTCTTTCCAGAGGTGGTCTTCTTGGTCTTGAGGAATCAGACCCCTCCAACCGGGAATCCGACGAGGGTGTCTGTTTTTCTCTCCATTGTAGATGTGGACTCTGTTGGTTTCTTGCTTCTCTGGAGCAGTGATGCCTTGGAGAGTATCCTAGGTTGGTGTTTCTGCTCTTATAGGGGTGTGGTCTCCTTTCCTCTCTTCTGTATCTTGATTGAGTACCATTTGCATATCTGTCTTCAGAGGGGTAGGATCTGTGACTTCCTTCAAGTCCTGAATCAGGTATGTGGGTTCTGTGAAGGGTTGATGGATGTCTCCGGGAATCTGATAGGAGCGAGTTATTTCGAGGAGGCAGAAAATTATCCTGAGGGGTATAGTAGTTTCTGGATACTTCCTTGTTCTCAGTTGGTGGAGGCTTCTGGTTCAGTAATGGGTCCACTTCTTTTATTACCAGTTCAGGGCAAGTTTTAGCATCATGAGTGAGCCTACAGCAGTGGTTCTTCAGATTTTTATACGCCAAGGTAACTAGAGCTTCTTCTCCATTTTGGAACTCAACAATGGTTTCTTTCAGGATAGGCTCCAGTCCGTTAATTTTAACCCTAATCTTGGCAGAGACATCTGTTATTTCCATGTCTTCCAGTTCACCAAGTTCGTCTCCAATGGTTTGGAGCATTTTAGGTTGCCAGTAATGTTTGGGGAGACCTTGGATCTCAATCCAGAACGGGATATTACAGGTTCCCACCGTTGGAGTATGACCATCCATAAGTCATAATGGTATGGCCTGTTATCTAGTACTTTCTGCAGGTCTTCTTCGTAATCAAATCTGAACTGGACGCATCCTCTACCCAGATCTGATCCTATGGCCTTGCCTTTTAGGTTCCAGCGGGTAGCCATGAAGGGGAACAGCAGCCATAGCCTCTGCGCAGCCGGGTTAGTTAGGCGACCCATGAGGGTGAGAGAGTTTTCCTCAATAAGTGCTGAGG
>NC_025697.1:23177553-23181552 GCF_000633955.1 Camelina sativa | reverse complement strand
GGGGGGGGGGGGGGGGGGGGGGGGGGGGGGGGGGGGGGGGGGGGGGGGGGGGGGGGGGGGGGGAGGTATCTGGTGCGACTCCTTTGCCCTTGAGGTGGTACGGGATTCGTTTTTCCATGGTTTCGGTTGGTTCTTCACCTTCGGATATGAGGGATGTCAAACACTTTGGCAAGTAGCAGTTCATGGAGGGTTATACAGGTTCAAGTCTCAGTAGGGTTATACACGGGTAGGGAGGTGAAACATGGCAGTTAGATTAGTTGTGGAAAGGTGTAAAGGATACACATACCAGAGCTACTAAGGTTGGAGAGCTTTAGAGGTCGGGCGCTGGTGGGAATACACACGGTTGAAGTCCAATACCGGCAAGAAGAGGCCTCGTCGGAAGTCCAAGGACCGATGGGCTAAAGATAAACTCTTCTATTTACAATAATTATAACATTTGCATCCGTAATAATTTGTGTTTGTAAGGGGGTGTAGAAATACTCGGCAAGGGTCGCACCGAATAAATTTTCCTTTTGGTATAAGTGCCATGGTCTTTCTGCAATTATTATTTGCATTGCAAGTATTGCCTGGTTTCCTGTCATCAAAGGCACACACCGGAGGAGGAGGAGGAGGAGACTTCTTAGGATCGGACCGAGCTTTCACATCTTGCATTTTTATATTGTTCATGAAAGAAAAGTTGTAATGTTGTTGGTAGAACTCAAAGTTTATTCGTTCTTTTAGTGGCAAAAACAACTATTTTTTGCAATTAGTGATAATCAAAATTCTTTTTTTTTAAATGTTTTTCAAGTCACCAACAAAAACTAAAATTAAAGGGATACTAATATTTTACCTTGTACGTGACTCCAAACAACGAGTAATATCAAAATTGAAGAAACCATGAACAAATTAGCAGATTTCATGACTGATCAATATAAATTATACAATTCTTTTTTTCTTTATAACACTTTCGGTAATAATTATGTGTAAATTCACTTTAAATATAGCCATTACTGTACTAAATTAGGGGAAAAAAAGAGAGGCTAAAACTAATTCAATTTAAAATCAGCGAGATTAATGCTCATCCTTTTAATTATATTTCTATTCTATGCCTAGAAAAGTTTAGTAGCTTTAATATTTTAATACTAACTAGGAAAAGACCGGCACATACCTGGGGAATAATTTTTTTTTTTTTCCTTTATGAAACCTTATAGTTTAATATAAAATAGAAATTGTATTATTTTGGCATTATACCAATACTTGGTATCATATAATAATCTATACATAAATAATATAATCACATTGTAGTTTAGAGTTTAATGGGCCATAAGATGAAAACTTTTATTAATTGGATCAGTAGCATTTATATAAATCCGATGGTGGCCCATTAACACTCTCAATCTTCGTAAACATGTATTCGGGAAAATAAAGAGAACAAAAAAAAAATACTCATTCGATATTCAAAGGAAAAAAGAGAGTATTTTGTCTGATCGAGCAAAAATCGAATCAAGACACCTAATCCATATCGGATATCTCCGAAGCAATGATATTCAAGATCGGATTCACAGTTTAAGAATCATGGTCTGTTGTAAAACACTGGATGGTAGATTCCATAACCGGGCTATGTACGGTCCATACATGTACGGCCCATCGGACATAGGTCCATCGGCCTTGTTCCTTTTCCTAGTCGGTTTTAGTCTAAGTCTTTGTACTTTATATATATGTAACCTCGTTGAGACATTATGAATAAAAATAAGAGATTTCAACCTTTGAATCTTCTAGTTTATAACACGTTATCAGCACGATAGTTTCTATATCCCGCTGAGTAAAATCCTATAAACCCTAACCGCTGCCGTTCATCTCTCTCTTTCAAACAAAACCCTAAACCGCTGTTGTTCTTCCTTCTGTTCGAAACTAAGTACCTTGTTTCGAAGATCTCTTGGTGTTCACGAGCAAACCTTAGCTCGTGATCAAGTTCTATCCACAACTTGTTCGAGGTTCGTGGTTCGCGGTTCCGGGATAAGTACGGTTCGAGAGCGGTACAAAGAGCGGTTCGAGATCTGTTCGTGGGAAGCTGTTGCGGATCTGTTCGTGGTTCGTGGTCCATCCAAGTTCGAGGTTCGTAAGAGAAATCTGAGGTCTTTAGCTCCCAAATCAAATCCGGTCAGACCCCTTTTGGTGTTAAGGTAATATCGAACTCTATGGACCACAAGATCGAACTTGGACATTAAATCTATTGAACCATAAAACTTACAAGTACACAATCTAACAAAGTTTAAATTCCCTAATTCCTAAAACTTAAAATCGGATTGTTTAGGGTTGTTAGATTACTTGTTAAATTGCACCAAAATTATATCAAGCTTGAAATCGGATTGTTTGAAATTGTTTAAAATTATTGCTTGATTGTTTGATGCATAAGAACCTAGAACTTAAGCTGTTAAAATCGATTGTTAAATCTGATTGTTCTAGGAAGATTAAAAATCCGAAAATTGCATGCATCCTTGAAATTATTAATCGAATTTGGCATAGAATTTTCCTGTAAATTTAGGTTGCATAAGAACCCTAAAATCCTAAATTAAAATCGATTTAGGTGTTTGAGAAATTCAAACCCTAAAACTAAAACATTAAAATCGGAATTATTCTATGTTTGCATAGAAAATAAATTAGATAACTTCTAAATTAATTATAATCATTATCCTAAAATTTAAGGAATATTTTGTTGTTATCTAAGTTAAGAAAAAAAAGGAAAATTTCTAAAATTATCTAAGAAAAGGAAATTCTAGTAAAAAAGAAATTATTGCATGCCTTAATCTATTTGATTTTGTTGTCTTGTTTGCATGGAGTTAAACCACGAAAATTTAAGAGAGACAAGGCATGGTTCGGTCTTAAATACCGCATGACCTAAGTTTAAATTGATGGCATGGTTCGGTCTTAAATACCGCATGGCCTATTGTTTGAATGCATGGTTCGGTCTTAAATACCGCATGCTAATAATCGGTTGTCTATTTCTGTTTATGCAGATGGCAAGGTTGAACAACCTAGACTATGCTGTTTTGGATGTCTCTGGAAACAACTACTTGAAGTGGGCATTGGACACCAAGATAAATTTGAAGTCAAAGGACTTGTTTGAATGCATTGAGGAGGATTACGATCCGACCGAAAAGAAAAAGGACAAGGCCATTCAACACATGCGCTATCACCTTGCTGAGAGTCTCAAAGACTAGTACCTCACAATAGAGAATCCTCTTGACCTTTGGACAGAGCTTAAACGCAGATACGAACACCAACAAACGGTGCTCCTACCAAAGGCTCAATTCGACTGGAAGAACCTAAGGATCCAGGATTACAAATCTGTGGATGTGTATAACTCTGAGCTTTTTAGGATTGTCTCACTCCTTAGGTTGTGTGGTACTGAAGTCACGGAGAAAGAGTTGCTAGAGAAGACTTTTTCTACTTTTAATACTCACAACATAGTACTTCAGCAACAGTACCGTGAAAAAGGTTTCAAAACCTATGGGGACTTAATCTCATGTTTGCTACTAGCTGAGCAGAACAATGAGCTGTTGTTGATGAATAGTGCTATGAGACCTCCCGATACAACCCCATTACCGGAAGCACACAAGGTTGATGTGGCAAATCAGAATGAGCCTCAACATCCTAAAGAGCCCAAGGAGACCAACTACGTTCACAGAGAAAGACCTATGGACATGGCCGTGGTGGCAGAGGACATGGTGGTCGTTGGGGCCAGGCAAGCCGTTTTGATGGTTACGGCCGTGGTGGTCGTGGCCGCGGTGGTAGGGGCCGTGGGTCCTTTAAACCGCAAATCAAGGCTAAATCGGTTTGTCACCGATGTGGTATGTCCAACCACTGTGCTAAGAACTGCAGAACGCCCAGACATCTCATTGATGCATATCAAGAGACTTTGAAGAAGAATCCAGAGGCCAACTATGTGCATCTCGATGGTGAAGAAGACTTCGACCATGAGAATGATGATTCACTAGATTTTGAGACTTCCGATTGTTT
>NC_025697.1:23166891-23176380 GCF_000633955.1 Camelina sativa | reverse complement strand
ACCCAGCTCTAAGAGAAGCTTATTGAGCTTTAAAGACATTCGTTTGAATGGTTATCATATTGAAACAAAGGGTGAAGGAAGCAAAGAATTTTTATACATTACAGAAAATGTGAATGGCCATAAGAAGATCCTTGAGACTATACCTGCACTAGCCACTGGTTTATACCATGCTAAGATGAACATGATAGAAGCTAACTTGGCAAAGCACAAAATGTTCAATGAACAGTTCACTCTATGGCATGACCGGCTTGGCCATCCGGGAAAGAACATGATGCGTAAACTAATTGATGGTTCAAATGGGCACAACCTTAGAGGAAGGAAAGTTATCCCTAAAAATCTCACGTGTGTAGCATGTGCACAAGGGAAACTTATAATACGGCCATCACCAGCCAAAGTTCATAAAGAGACTTTAAATTTTCTGGAAAGGATACAAGGTGATATATGTAGACCAATACACCCACCGTGTGGGACGTTTAGATATTTTATGGTTATGATCGATGCATCAACCAGATGGTCACACGTTTTTTTGTTATCCACAAGGAATCTAGCATTTGCTAGGATGTTAGCTCAAATTATAAGATTAAGAGCACATTTTCCAGATTTTCCACTTAAGACTATACGTCTAGACAATGCTGGTGAATTTACATCCCAAGCATTTAATGATTACTGTATGTCCATGGGGGTAAGTGTGGAACATCCTGTGGCACATGTCCATACACAAAATGGATTAGCTGAATCATTCATTAAACGAATACAATTGATAGCTCGACCATTGTTAATGAGATCGAAGCTCCCTGTGTCGGCTTGGGGACACACAGTCTTACATGCATCAGAACTTATATGCATCAGGCCATCTAGTGAACACAAATATTCACCATCCCAACTATTAACGGGTCATGAGCCAAACATATCCCATCTCAAAACATTCGGTTGTGCCGTTTATGTACTGATTGCTCCACCATAGAAAACTAAGATGGGACCTCAAAGGAGGATGGGAATATATGTTGGATATGAGTCTCCCACCATTATAAAGTATCTTGAGCCAACCACAGGAGATTTATTTAAGGCCAGATACGCGGACTGTCAATTTACAGAATCCGAATTCCCTATGTTGGGTGGAGAGACTAGCAAGCTGGTTAAAGAATTAACATGGAATCAAACATCCTTGAATCGACAAGATCCTCGGACTCTAGCCTGTGATGCAGAGGTCCAGAAAATTATACATTTGCAAAAGCTAGCTATACAATTGCCAGATTCCTTTGCTGACCCAAAGAGAGTAACAAAATCGTACATACCAGCTTGTAATGCACCAGTACGTATTGATGTTCAGAAGGAACACAATAATCAAGTTGCTACAGAGTCTAAACCACGTTTAAAACGAGGTAGACCATTAGGTTCCAAAGATAAGAACCCTCGGAAAACTAAAGGTGCAAAACAGACCGAGGTTAAGGGAATTACAGAAAATACAGACATGGCCGCGGCAAGTCCTAAGGTACCAAGTGAGGTTCGGGACGCTGAACCTCAAGGACCTGAAGGTATAGATAATGATGAGATCTCAATAAATTATATAATGTCTGGAATTAACTGAACCGTAAAGATGTCGACATCGATGATATATTTGCATACAAGGTATCACTTGAAATAAATGAGGATCATGAACCCATGTCTATATTAGAGTGCACTCAAAGTAAAGATTGGCTAAAATGGAAAGAAGCCATTGATGTGGAGTTAAACTCTTTAAAGAAGAGAAGTGTGTTTGGTCCGATCTTAAGGACAACACCTGAAACTAAACCAGTTGGACATAAGTGGGTCTTTGTAAGAAAGAGAAATGAGAAGAATGAAATCGTGAGATACAAAGCACGGCTTGTAGCACAAGGATTCTCTCAAAGACCAGACATAGATTATGAGGAGACATACTCCCCTGTGATGGATGCAACAACATTTCGGTACTTAATAAGTTTGGCTATTAGAGAAAAACTGGATTTGCGGTTAATGGATGTTGTAACCGCATACTTATATGGTCCACTGGATAATGAAATCTATATGAGATTACCAGAAGGTTTTGAGCTCAAAGATAAGAGTAGTTCTCGAGAACAGTATTGCATAAGGCTGGACAAATCCCTTTATGGACTGAAACAGAGTGGTCGAATGTGGTATAACCGATTAAGTGAGTATTTAGCTAAAGAAGGCTATAAGAATGACCCAATCAGTCCATGTCTATTTATAAAGAAGTTTGCAAACAAAAGATTTGTTATAATAGCAGTTTATGTGGATGATTTAAACATCCTTGGAACTTCTGGTGAAATTGCCCAAACAGTAGAATATCTCAAGAAAGAGTTTGAAATGAAAGACCTAGGCAAGACAAAATTCTGTTTGGGGCTACAGCTTGAGTACATAAATAATGGAATCCTTGTGCATCAAAAGGCATATACAGAAAAGGTACTCAAGAGGTTTAAAATGGACCAAGCTAACCCATTGACCAGCCCAATGGTTGTTAGAAGCTTAGACTTGGATAAAGATCCATTTGGTCCAAAGAAGGCCGATGAAGAAGTTCTCGGACCTGAAGTGCCATACCTCAGTGCAATTGGAGCGTTAATGTTCCTGGCTAGCCACACTAGACCGGACATATGTTTTGCCGTGAACCTCCTAGCAAGATTTAGTTCTTGTCCGACTATAAGGCACTGGAACGGTATTAAACATGTCCTGCGTTACCTACAAGGAACAACGGACTTTGGTTTATTTTATACTAACTATAACAGAGATGGTTTAGTTGGTTTTGCTGATGCATGTTACTTATCGGATCCGCACAACTCCAGGTCTCAAACTGGGTACGTATTCACGCACGGTGGTACAGCAATCTCATGGCGGTCCATGAAGCAGACCATCGTGGCCACATCCTCAAACCACGCGGAGATCCTAGCAATACATGAAGCCGGCCGTGAGTGTGTGTGGTTACGGTCCATGATGCAACACATCCGGACCGATAGTGGCATGGACGACAATAAGGAAGCAACCGTAATCTATGAAGACAATACGGCCTGTATCGCACAGCTCAAGGAAGGTTACATTAAGGGAGATCGGACGAAGCACATACTACCCAAGTTCTTCTTCACACACGAACTACAAAAGGCCGGAGAAGTTCGAGTGGTGCAAGTTCAGTCATGCGACAACTCAGCCGATCTCTTCACCAAATCATTGCCGACAACAACATTCAGGAAGCTCACGCACCAGATTGGAATGCGGAGGCTTAAGGACTTAGAGTGATGCTTGGAACAGGGGGAGTAATGCGTGCTGTACTCTTTTTCCTTCACCAAGGTTTTGTCCCATTGGGTTTTCCTGGTAAGGTTTTAATGAGGCAGCATCCCTAAGCGCATTACAGGGATCCTCTTCTTGCACGTGCACGGTTATGTCATCCAAGGGGGAGTGTTGTAAAACACTGGATGGTGGACTCCATAAACGGGCCATGTACAGCCCATACATGTACGGCCCATCGGTCATAGGCCCATCGGCCTTGTTCTTTTTCTTAGTCGGTTTTAGTCTAAGTCTTTGTACTCTATATATATGTAACCTCGTTGAGACATTATGAATAAGAATAAGAGATTTCAACCTTTGAATCTTCTAGTTTATAACATGGTCGGATTTATTCAAGAATAATCTGATAAAGCTGTCTTTTTGTATCTCTCTCATTTCGATTTCAAAGGAAAAGTAAGGTAATAGATCGATCTTTGATTTATATATTTGCCTTTTCAATTAGGAAGATTCGTTGTAGATTTTAAATTTTCTTTTTCTATTTTCTTCACATAGTGCGTCGATCTGGATTCCAAAAGAATTGAATCGAATATGGATCTTCTTCTACAGGTTTAAATCTATTTCCAATTGTATTTTTTGTATTTGTTGTTGAAATTGAATCAATATTACGATCCATAGTTAATTTTTTGTTTTCTTCTTTCTTGAATTGTTATCACAAAACAGGATAATCCCATCAAGCCTAAATGAAAGATAAGCCAAAAAAACCCTTTTGAATCCTGTTTATCCGTCTACTCTGATGAATTGGAAACTCTAATAATTCTGTTTTGTCTGTTCAGGATAATTTTTTCCCCAAATAGACTCTCATTGGACTCGACAATTGGATTGAAGGAGACATATGAACATAATGGTTTTACAAAAAATATTTCAAATGAAAGGTAAGAAAGGAAATAAATTTTGGTTTAACAGAGATTATAGGGTTAATTTTCGTTTAACAAAACTAATGTCGAATTTGTTTACTTGTCACGGTTAATAATTCTGGTTTCGACCAAATTTTCAACTACGTAAACAACAATGGAACGTGTAGTAATGAAGACATATGTACACTATCCTGGTAAGTACTATCCAGGTAAGTAGTATGAAAGTTTAATTCAACCAAAATTTTAACTTTCTCCTTATAATGTTTATTAATTATATAAATTAAATAGTTTTTGTTAACAATTTATAATAAACCTACTGATGAGACAGTAGGTTTAGCACAAACATAAAAAAACCATACTAAATTATTACAACAACATCCTAAGTTTTAAAACAAAATGTTTGCTTAGAACCATACTTGCCACATGAAACTCTTTCACTCATTTCGTTCCACCACTTCACCATCCTCGACGGTCTTCACATCATTTGAAAACATCTTGTTTTTATAGCACAAATCAAAATATAATTTCAGAAACAGAGCTTACAAAATAGTATAGATTTTAAAAATACACAAAAGAGTTTATCAGTAATAGGTACCTTCAAAAATGTGTCCTACATGAAACGACTCATTTTGAATTCTGAAAAACTTCCTTGAATACGATGTTCATTGTTTCCTTCTGTGGTTTTCCTTCTTTATCTACAATCAAAACCTTCAATCCTTTTTTATTAGTAACTCTTGAAACTGCCACATAAAGCTGACCATGTGAAAAACATGGCCTCGGCAGATACAACCCAACATAATCCAAAGACTATACCTGACTTTTGTTAATAGTCATTGCAAAAGCAACAACTTACGGTAACTGTCTTCGCCGCATTTTGAATGGTAGTTTAGTATCTGAAGGAGTGAGCAATATCCTTGGAATGAGTACTTTATCGCCCAGTCTGTCTCCTGTAATCACGATAGCTTCCAAAACAAACTCAGCCAATTGTGTGATCTGCAACCTTATTCCATTCATTAGCCCTCCTCTTGGATCAATATTCCTCAACAACATTACTGGACAACCCACCTTCAATCTAATTTTATGATTTGGAACTCCAGATACCTTTAGGCTATTTAAGAAATCGGGTGTAAGCACTGGATTATTTTCAAAACGTTTATCAGCTGCATCAATAGAATCAGAACTTAGGTATGTTCTTTCCTCACCTACAAAGTAAATTGAAAGATAATAAAGTGTTTGTATATATATTAGATCTTTGATAAAACATAACATGTTTTTGAAATATGAATATTAAAAAACAAATATTACTAACCTTCAAGCTGATCAAGCATATACTCATTGATTATCCCAACACCCTCATTGGTCGGACATAAGATTGCTCTTTATTGAAAGAATTTAGGATCATCATTTTCTTTCAAACATTTAGGATCTCCATAAACCTCTCTGCTTATTACCTCAATAGGATCATCTGCAGTTGTGATTAAAAACTCTTCAGGGATATCTATCATCACTTCACCATCATTAGGTTCAGAAATCTTTCCATCACCAAATTTTAGTATCCATTCTGAGAAATCCTTTATCTCTTGAGCTGTTGTAGGACTCAAATTATTCGCAAGAAGCCTCATATTCTTGGTCAACTTCAATACTTTACAATGCTTCCATAGATAAGAAGCATTTAGTGCACTCATTCATATTTCTGCTCTTCCTGCATTTGGGATGATGGGTAACACCTGCCTGAAATCTCCACCAAATACAACAACTTTTCCACCAAAAAGTTGATTACCAGGTCCTTTTATAATATCCGACAAACTTCTATCTAACGATTCAAAACAATGTTTGCTCATCATTGGAGCTTGGTCCCATATTATCATTGGAGCTTCGTCCCATGACATCAAGCACCAGTTTATACCTAGCGTAGGCCAAATCAATAACCAAAGGATTAATAAACAATTCTTAAGTAATTTTAACACATACATTAAAAAAAAATGCGGAATCATGTACCTGCATACATGATACTAAGATTTTTGTGTCTCCTAGTAGGTCTCAATTAACCTTATGCGTTGTAATACTTAAGGTGTCAATCCAGTTGGGAAAGTTTACTATCACTCAAGATGCAATCAAGAAGTCACAAGTTAAGCCAATTCAAAGAGTGTTTTTATGTAACAATCCTAGAATGATCAAAATGCAAAACGGAAATGAGTCACAGACCTAGAAACGAGAATGCATGACAAGAAGCGAAAATGAATAAAAACATAAATGAGTCTAAGCATGAACTAAAAAGCAGGAAACGAAACAATTCCAGGAATGTAATAAAAATCAGAAAGAAAGAAGTCCTAAGGATGGGAGTAATTGACGTCGGTGGAGTATCCTAGTCTACAAAGTGTTTAACATGCCACAAGCAATCTATCCCTAGACAATGAACATCACTTCTTAGCTAATCCAATCTCTTGACAAAAGCTACTCAAACTCAACCACTTCCAAACCTAGCTCTCGCTAGAGAAACATGATCAAGCATGGCATGAAAAACAAGTTCATTCACATCAACAAACATCCTAGACAACTAATCTCTTAGGCTAGGAACGTAAGTCTCTGGCACTAGTTGGTCAGACATTTCATCAAACACCTTTTGGGTGTGGAAATGTCTCAAACCTAGTCCCAATTGATCAGAGAAAAACTAGTATTTCTTACTCTAGTCCAGAAGGGAATCATACAATCAACGCTTAAACACTCTACATCCTAAGATCCTCCACCTAATCTATCCCATCCTCAAGAACTAACGCACTACTCAGATCCGAAAATCATCATCAACAATACAAACTCAGAAAACATTGAAACAAGCATTCTTAGATAAGTAAAAATGTGAAGAACAACTTTGTAGAAGGAATCAAATCAAAATACTGAATAAGTTCAAAGATCTCAGGATACAAAATCAGAGTACGTTTTTGGTGGCTAGGGAAACCTTACAAAAGAAAACGAGATAAAAACTAAGATGATGTCGCCAAGACTTAACAAAACGTATTTATAGTAAAGACATAAAATCCCTAAAACTTAAAACGACAAGATGAGGAGTCGGTTTGGGAATCTCCTGAAGCGTGTAAGATGGAACGTCTTCTTGACATGTGCGAATGAGTAATGGCTCGAGTGACTGATGGCGTTGGCTCGAGTGGAGTGATGGCGTTGGCTCGAGTGGAGTGACGTCGACTCGAACGGTAGTCAACTCGACGGCGTGACTCGAACGGCACGACTCGAACGGCACGACAGCGCGACTCGAACGACACCACTCAAACGGCACGACTGCGTGACTCGATCGGCACGACTGCGCGACTCGATCGACACGACTGCACGACTCCGAAGTCTCCTAAATACCTGAAATACTCCAAAATGCACGATGTATGCGAAGCTAATGCAAGAACTACCTAAATATGCAAAGTGTACAAAAGAGACTAGAAATTTATGCAAAACAATTAGTTATCCTTACTAAATGCATGACAAAAACATGTTTAGCAGAGACAAAATATAGACATATCAACTCCCCCAAACTTATTCTTTGCTTGCCCTCAAGCAAACGATCAAGAACAAAGTATGGAGAAGAGGTGTGAAGATGGGGGTCTCAGAACCTAAAACATGCTGAATAGAGTAGTTAGAATCAAGGTCCTTGTTTTTAGTTCTATGATGCATGGTGAAGGAACTCTATTTAAAAACTTTAGACAAGCTCATCTCAACCTGAAACGATTCTGAACCTTAGTCTACACATGCCATCATTTCTATCATTCCCTTTAACATTCATTAACAAAGAACCATGAATCAAGCTATGCAATGTCATCGAACTCATTTGGCTGGGGTGAAGCGGTAAAGACAAAAATTGGTCTTCTTTACAAGTGGTGTTAACAATATAGAACAGGGATCTCTCGCGAAAATGAGTTGAGCTTAAGAGAAGGCTAAAGGTTGAAACCAACTGATACATACAAGAGCAGTGCCCCGTCTACCCAAAGGTCCCAAGAAAACTTAGCTCTAACTTTCTAACCCAGAAGTTGGTCCTATCTCTACCCCTCGTCGATATCTCTTCTAAAACCCATGCTCTCATTCTTTTAACTTAGCCTTAGGAGGAGGTTACTTCATTTCAATCTAGCGGATGGGAAACTTTTTTATCACTATGGTTCTCTTTCTTTTCTTCTTAGAATTTCAGACTTCTTAAGTGTTTTGCTTTCTCTTCCTTGTCTAAACTTTTCTTTCTATGCCCAGAACCAATAATTCTTTTACATTGCACAACCAACATCCTTTACTAGACTTGTAAACCTTGAAAACACATTCCCCCTCCTAAAGACTCTTTACCCATTTTTTTTTCTTTCTCTTTTCAGAACAAATCCAATCCCAAAACCCAAAATCGAGTTCTCACCTAGTCCTACTAGTTCGGATAGCGCGAACTAGAACTACACAGGATCCTACTCTTGTCGGCTAGAACCTAACACTTTCTAACAAGCTCAACTCGGAAAAGACCTCACACTCAAGAATACAATTGGCTTGAAAGAACAGTTGGTTAAGGGTGCGGGAAACTGTTCCAAAGATGGGAATCAGCTACTTGGATTATTAAGGGTGCTAAAACGGTGAAAGAAAATCCAAGTATGTATGTGGTATCCATAAGTTCAACTTCAATGCATAACATGATAATTGCAAGTTAGGATTAGGTTCAGGTAGATAGGGAATGATGTCAATTCAAAACAGGCTTCAATCAAGACTAGAATGCAATTTCGAGAATTCAAAACCTGGTTCAGTCTTACATTTCAAGTTCAATCAACATGCATCAAAGAACTAATAACAAGGGCCTTGATCCTATCCTATTGAATTCATCATGTTAACAAGATTACAATCATCATCAACCCTTATGCTAAATGCAACATTCCTAAATGAACAACACTAGACTCAATCCTAATATGCAAATGCAAACTACATGAACACTCTGTTTTTGTGGAAATTTTTGAAATTTTTCAAATTTTTATGGCTTTTCTATGCAAATAGATGAATGCAGACTCAAACATGATATGATGCAAAAATTTGAAATAAGAATCACAGAAAACGTCATCAGATACATCATCTCAAACCCTCCCCCAAACTTAAATTACACAGACTCCTGTGTAAGAAGAATTTGCAGGAGAATTTAAGAATCACAGCAGAAACAATGCACAAATGAAATGGTATATACAAGGGAAGGTCGGAGTACCTCAGTAGTAGAAGAAGGAGTCGGAGCTCGCCCAAGGAGTTGGTGTGTGATACTGGCTCTGTCCTTCACGGTGTTCAGGATCCGCGGGAGTGGTCTCAGCTGGTTGGT